>NC_089810.1:9974773-10084773 GCF_029633855.1 Hoplias malabaricus
GCTGAAAGACAGTGATTAGCTTCAGTGATGGATGAGGCCTGATTTGGGAGCTGCCAAAGCGCCACATATGTCTTTCCCCCTCGCTCTGAGGGGGTTTGGCTCAGACAGACGGCATCATTGTTAGGGACTCTCAATGATTCTCTGTCAGAGAGTATTAACAGTGACCATCAGAAGTGCCTGTGTACATCCTACACCACTCTTTCAAGGGGCTCTCCGGCCAAAATGAAAAATGTCACCACTGCTACATCTGCTTTAAAACAGACTTACGTACTTTACAGAGTAAAGCCATAATAGTTTAGAGAGCAGTAATATCTGGTCATAATGTTGGGTGACAAGGCTGTAAAAAACAACTACCAATCCCATACATACAGCATGCAGATGTGGGCCACGTCTCTGTGCTAGAACCTGCATTTGAACATGGCGGCACGGTGGTGCAGCAGGTAGGTGTTGCAGTCACACAGCTCCAGGGACTTGGAGGTTGTGGGTTCAATTCCCACACCGAGTGACTTTCTGTGAGGAGTTGGTGTGTTCTCCCTGTGTCTGCGTGGGTTTCCTCCGGGTGACTGTCTGTGAGGAGTGTGGTGTGTTCTCCCTGTGTCTGCGTGGGTTTCCTCCAGGTGCTCCGGTTTCCTCCCACAGTCCAAAAACACGTTGGTAGGTGGATTGGTGACTCCAAAGTGTCCGTAGGTGTGAGTGAATGTGTGTGTCACAGTGTGAAGGACTGGCGCCTCCTCCTGGGTGTATTCCTGCCTTGTGTCCAATGATTCCAGGTAGGCTCTGGACTCACCGCAACCCTGAACTGGATAAGGGTTACAGACAATGAATGAATGAATGATTTCACACTTATTAAGAAAGCTTTTTTTTCTTTTTTTCTTTTTTTGGTCCTACGTCACAAGTAGGTCTGGCTAACTTTTGGAATATCTATGGCTGTGCTGATCATGGAAAACTGGCCATGAGTCAAAGGTAGCCCAGAAATTGAAATGCTAACACGTGCTTGGGTGACTTCTGGCTGACATGTTGCCCTAATTTGGAATTTATGTGGTCCTCATGCGGCGAGCAGGAGTGGTCCCCACAAGTGCCATCAAACCATGTGGCAAGGGACTGAAAAATAGGGGAAGTGAGCCAGAATATTTTTGCTAACTGGGATAGCTCACACAAACAGTAGCATCCAATCTGTGAGCTCCTTCAAAATAACAGAAAGCAGTCTAACCACTGGTTGAATTTTAATGTTTCGGTTTTGATGTGTATAGTCATATCCTACCACCAAGTCATTGCCCTTATATCAACTACATCATGAGCAGAGCACCACAGCCGTGAATGTTGAAGGAGGAGATTGTGCTGTTTCTTCACACTGTCCCCAGCTTTCAAGAGGATTGAATCGGCAACCCCTCAGCGCCATGCCTCCTTCTTTAACCTTTAGGCCAAGGATGCCTAACCTATACCTACATTATTAATTGCTAGGTTTAAGTTGTAGTGCCCCTTTAAGTCACCAGTCAGTGGCTCTAGGGTGAAAATGTTTAAAGTGTGAGGATGGTTGCTGCTGCATGGAGAAAAAGTAGGAATGAAGAGACTAAAACAGCCAACTGTTTAAGTTTAATGCGGCATGAAGCACCATTATCTTTAATGAAGTGTCTCTTTAATGACATCTTCATCTCGAACCTAACATCAGTGAATATAAAGTCAATGTTATACTGATCCAAAAACCAACATACCCTCTAGCAGTCCACACATCTGGACGTCTTCTTTTTAAATACTTGATTCCAAGAGACAAATTAAAGAGTGTATATTGAAAATAATAAAAATGTTCAGTGCCTGTGCACATTAATTTGCGGATTTGGAGCCCATCAACCCACACACTGTGAAACAAGACCACCCAGTCATGTTTGTGTGAGCTCTCTAGGTCAGAAACACGAGATAAAATCAGTTGTTATGATTTTCTGCTACTTCTTACGGAGAGTGCAGGGACTGTAGGATTGCCCCGCCCCCTCATCTGAGTCTCTCCAATCACAGCGCTGGACCAGCATTTATGTGAGAGCGCAAAGATGAGGTTAAACACAGCAAAACAACCACAACAAGCATGAAGAAATAAGAGCAGTGAGTAAAAACCAAGAGCTAAAACCCAGAGCTGCTCCTTGCTCCCCACTGCTGTGCACTTGGGCTGAGTAAGAAGCGAGTGGCTCATTATCATTTAAAGAAACAGGTGCAGAAACAGGCCGTTCTCAGGTGTTAGCAATAGAGTGCTCAACTGTATTTTTGTTTTAATTAACTAGTGTAGCGTTTCCTGTTCTGAAGATCCCCTCCCTGCACAGTTTCTTCTATTCCCTGCTTTAACACACCGGACCCAGCTCATCAGCTCTTTAGCAGCCCTCAGTGAGGCACCTAAACCCCAACGGTTCCCTGGGTGTGTGCTCACTGCCCACAGTGCACTAGTGTGTGTTCACTGCTACAGATGGGTTTTATTTTATGATGTGAGGGCAGTTAAAGTATAGGTCAACTAGAGCAGGGATAAAACCACAGGACTAGATTAACACTGTAGACATAGACTACAGAGCATTTAATGGCAGGGTCACTGTATTCAAACTAAGCAAAGTCTTATAACAACATTAATATTCATCATCATCATTTTCTTCTCCGCTTCTCCATTTCAGGGTCGCGGTGACATTAATATTTCACCTGATTATAATTGATATATTTAAGCATCTTATATTGCTTTATTGCATTGCCAATGTTATTGATTTGTTGTGTGTTTTACTCCCAGTGTTGCGCTGTGTGGGCTATAAAATGGCACTTGATATTATACCAATGTAAAACACAGTAACGTAATTGGTAGTGTCTCTTGGTGCTTTTCTAATGCTACTGGATTGAGTCAAATCAACTCGGCTCGGCTCAACTCACTTTTAGCTGGTTGTTTTTGCTCTAGCACAGCTCCCCTGCCAAATGGAGGTGGTGATGTCACAAAACACTCTATCTAACAAGAACCGTGGGCTTTCAAGACCACAACAATGCTTGTGGTAAAGTTAAGCACCGTTTACTCGTTGTGTATTCACATGTTTTTAAAGCTGAACACAGCTACGCCCCCCAGTTCCCACAGATTAGTTTGCCTTGTTGTACGTTCAGCTTTTGCTGGAGATTTTTGTCGGCCACTGACCCAAGGAGCGTTTGAACCTCTTCAAAACCATCCATCCATCCATTATCTGTAACCGCTTATCCAGTTCAGAGTCACGGTGGGTCCAGAGACTACCTGGAATCATTGGGCGCAAGGCGGGAGTACACCCTGGAGAGGGCGCCAGTCCTTCATAGGGTAACACACACACACTGCGGACACTTTTGAGTCGCCAATCTACCTACAAACGTGTGTTTTTGGACTGTGGGAGGAAACCGGAGCACCCGAAGGAAACCCACGCAGACACAGGCAGAACACACCACACTCCTCACAGACAGTCACCCGGAGGAAACCCACACAGACACAGGGAGAACACACCACACTCCTCACAGACAGTCACCCAGAGGAAACCCACACAGACACAGGGAGAACACACCACACTCCTCACAGACAGTCACCCGGAGCGGGAATTGAACCCACAACCTCCAGGTCCCTGGAGCTGTGTGACTGCGACACTACCTGCTACGCCACCATGCCGCCCCCCTCTTCAAAAACTCTTGGGAGAATGTTACAAGCTGCTGTTGTGACTCAGGCTAAAAACAACGATGAAAGCTGCTGTAACGTGAGAGATTTTACAAGCGGTGAGTTTGTGCTGGAGGTCTGCACTTTGTGGTGATTGACAGATCTCTCTGGCCAATCTTAAACTCTCTGCAGAGTTTACACGTCACGATTTAGTGCCTACTCGGTTCGGCTGGAACCGTAAAAATGTACCTGTCTCCAGGGACCAGGACCAGATTTGGCCAGTGAAAAAGCAAAAGATCTGAATTGAGTTGAGTTGTGTAGGTTCTACGCAGTGGAAAAGAGCCATCTGCCTCAAAGCTCCAGGGACTTGGGTTCTGGATTTAATCCTTGTGTGGGTTTCATCCATGTGCTTTGGATTCCTCCAGCATTCCAAAAACAGACACTGGTAAGTTGAATGACTTTGTGAAATTGCCGACAGTGTGCGAGTGACTAGATGAGGGCATGATGCCCTCTGGTGGGTTAAGAGCCTGTCTGGGATGTGTTTCCTGCCTTACACAGTTGCTCATGTACCAAAATATCCATTACTGTATCTATGTGGAGGTGACCCCTTAACTTTCCAAAGAACAGAAAGCCCTATATAAGTGTGAGTGTATGAGTGTTTCATAACCAGAAGAGTGAGTCAGAAGAGTGAAGCCATTTTCTTTTGCAGAGTCAGGAGCAGCAGATGGTGACATTGGTGTTGATATCTGTAGAACTGTGAAAAGCTTTTACAGCGTGAACCAAAGTCCAGTCAGTGAAGAGACTTTAAAACCCTCAGTGTAGTACAAAAAGATGTCTTACTAATAAGTGCACAGCAGGTAGTGTCACTCTCACACAGCTCAAGGGTCTCGTGACCTCTCATCTGGTGTTATCTGTGTGTCTGGTTTCCTCCAACACCTGAAAACACATGTTTGTAGTGAGTGTGAGAGTGACTGGGTGAGTGAGTGAAATGGTCTACAGCTTAGAGTCTATAAGTAGTTTGGTGAATGTGTGAAACTGCCCTCAGGTGTGTGACTGGGTGTGTGTGAATATGCCCTCAGGTGTGTGTGTGAATCTGCCCTCAGGTGTGTGTGTGTGTGTGAATTTGCCCTCAGGTGTGTGTGACTGGGTGAGTGTATGAAACTGCCCTCAGGTGTGTGTGACTGGGTGAGTGTGTGAATCTGCCCTCAGGTGTGTGTGACTGGGTGAGTGTATGAAACTGCCCTCAGGTGTGTGTGAAACTGCCCTCAGGTGTGAGTGACTGGGTGAGTGTATGAAACTGCCCTCAGGTGTGAGTGACTGGGTGAGTGTGTGAAACTGCCCTCAGGTTTGAGTGACTGGGTGAGTGTGTGAAACTGCCCTCAGGTTTGAGTGACTGGGTGAGTGTATGAAACTGCCCTCAGGTGTGAGTGACTGGGTGAGTGTGTGAAACTGCCCTCAGGTTTGAGTGACTGGGTGAGTGTATGAAACTGCCCTCAGGTTTGAGTGACTGGGTGAGTGTATGAAACTGCCCTCAGGTTTGAGTGACTGGGTGAGTGTGTGAAACTGCCCTCAGGTTTGAGTGACTGGGTGAGTGTGTGAAACTGCCCTCAGGTGTGAGTGACTGGGTGAGTGTATGAAACTGCCCTCAGGTGTGAGTGACTGGGTGACTGTGTGAAACTGCCCTCAGGAGTGAGTGACTGGGTGAGTGTGTGAAACTGCCCTCAGGTTTGAGTGACTGGGTGAGTGTGTGAAACTGCCCTCAGGTTTGAGTGACTGGGTGAGTGTGAGAAACTGTCTACAGCTGTGAGTGACTGGGTGAGTGTGAGAAACTGCCCTCAGGTGTGTGTGACTGGGTGAGTGTAAGAAATTGCCCTCAGGTGTGTGTGAGTGGGTGAGTGTGTGAAACTGCCGCACTGTGTAGAATCACAAAAACATTGTATTCCTGGTCATTCCTGTTTAATTAAATAATTAAAGTGGGTTCTGCAGTGTAGCTTAAACTCATCTGAAGCAAATACTGAAGGGAAGGGTGCTTTGCTAAAGAGAATTGAAGCATATTCATGTCTGTGAGCCATAGCAACGTTTTAATAACACCTCAACACATCTTAATGATGTAAGAGATGGTTAGGCTGCAGGACGGTTATCCAATAAGTCACAAGCAGAATATGATGTTTGCTTGTTATGATTATTTTTTAACTGTGTGGACAAGAGAACAGCAAACCCCTTCTTCTACGTGGAACGTTTTAAATATGCCAGAATTTGCTGATTCTGTTGAACTTACAAATTTACTTTTTAAAAATGTATTTTTAAAATCATTCTGAAAAAAAAATGTTTGTCATGATACTGACAGTAGTGCGGCACAGTGGTGTAGCAGGTAGGTGTCGCAGTCACACAGCTCCAGGGACCTGGAGGTTATGGGTTCGATTCCTGCTCCGGGTGACTGTCTGTGAGGAGTGTGGTGTGTTCTCCCTGTGTCTGCGTGGGTTTCCTCCGGGTGACTGTCTGTAAGGAGTGTGGTGTGTTCTCCCTGTGTCTGTGTGGGTTTCTTCCGGGTGACTGTCTGTGAGGAGTGTGGTGTGTTCTCCCTGTGTCTGCGTGGGTTTCCTCCGGGTGACTGTCTGTGAGGAGTGTGGTGTGTTCTCCCTGTGTCTGCGTGGGTTTCCTCCGGGTGACTGTCTGTGAGGAGTGTGGTGTGTTCTCCCTGTGTCTGCGTGGGTTTCCTCCGGGTGACTGTCTGTGAGGAGTGTGGTGTGTTCTCCCCGTGTCCGCGTGGGTTTCCTCTGGGTGACTGGCTGTGAGGAGTGTGGTGTGTTCTCCCTGTGTCTGCGTGGGTTTCCTCCGGGTGCTCCGGTTTCCTCCCACAGTCCAAAAAACACACGTTGGTAGGTGGATTGGCGACTCAAAATTGTCCGTAGGTGTGTGTGAGTGAATGTGAGTGGGTGTGTTGCCCTGTGAAGGACTGGCGCCCCCTCCAGGGTGTTTCCCGCCTTGCACCCAATGATTCCAGGTAGGTTCTGGACCCAACGGCGACCCTGAACTGGATAAGGGTTACAGATAATGAATGAATGAATGACACCAACAATGACGTCATTTTAAATTTAGAACCTGAATAATGGCTAATTCTAGCCGCTGGACGAATCAGTGAGTAACAGAGCTACACAGTTGTAACAGGGTTGAGTGTATGTATATAAAATTATTTCAATTAAAGATCTATAACGCTGTTTACTGAAATGTTGCTGGTTCTGTGACAGCAGAGAAATGTCACGGTCGGTGGCGAGACATCCAAACTAAAGGTGGAAATAACTCACTAACTTTCTATAAAAGTAAACACTGAAAATGCTTCAAAACTAAACAGCTCAACTTACAAAATACTGTCTGTAGTAATTCAAAGAGTGAATAAAAACTTACAGAGAATGTAAAGGTCAACCACAAACAAGGTAGTCAGCTTTTACCCAATAACATACCATTCCACCTTAAAAAATGCAGAGCTTCTTAATAAAAACATATGTGTGTGTGCGTGGTGTGTTTCCCCCTAATGTATTTACATAATAAGCACTGGATCTTTGTACTGATTTGCTTCCTGCTACAGGGAATGTTGGGCCCACACAACGATAGCAAAATAGTCCCCACAGCACAACAGTGCTTTCTAACCTCTCACAGAAAAGAGAATTCAGGTCTGTACCTGAGTTAAACTTCAACCCCAGCCAAGGCACAGACAGTTTCTTACTCAAACATACAGTTAAAGCAACACTATGTAAAATTTGGTATTTTTGCCCCTGTAATTCACTTTTACAGCACTGTTCTGAAATCAGTGGGAAGGGGGAGGGTGGGGGATTGTTTTCTACCCTTCTCCAGCGAAGTATCACAATGATTTTAAAGCTGTAATTTCAAGTTAAAAACACTGCTTTCCAAAACATTAAGTATCCCCTGCAGTATCCCAGCCAACTCAATTTAGTGGGGCCCAACTGGGATGAACATGGGCTAACTTGGTTACAGGCCTGGGCTGTGAGAGGGCTGGTATTTTGAAGGGATGTCAACAGCAGGGCTGCATATTTAAGACTCAATTACCACACAGTATTAATCCCTAACATGTAGTGTTCAGTTTACTGTCATGATAACAACAACAACAACACAGCGACAGTTTGTAATGCTAGCAGTGTGTGTTTCAATACTGAGAGGAAATCACATGCTCTGCTCTATTTATTTCCTCTGACCGCTGCAGTGCCAGTATCATGTTAAATCCCAGACCCAAACTGTTTTGGTGAGATTTCAGCACTGAAATATCAGGGTGGTTATGTAAACAAGACTTTCGTAGATTAGTTTTTTAAATTAATATTTATATTTGTCTTCGACGATATGGTGTTATTTAGGAGTCTTCCCACGAGAAGGGATTTTTTTTTTAAATTAAGTTTTGATCCACCAAAATCCCCCGACCTATTTTATTGAGGTCACTCCATGGCCACTAGAGGACGCTGCTTCATTAATAATGGCGGGAAAACAACTGCGCGCTGGCTTATCAACTCTGAGGGCTGTTTTTGTTAACCTCCATTTTTGTTTTGCTGGGTGCAGTCTGTCCTGAAATGTAAATCCAAAAACATCACACCATCATTATAAAGCTTCTCAAACTGTGAATTTCTAAAACTGTTCCGATCTCTCATTCCACTCGTGTGTGTGTGTGTGTGTGTGTGTACACCTAGAATATTGGAATATATCACTAGAAGGAGCAAACCCTGTTTACAAACTCACATTGTGGGGACATTTTGCCCTCGTGGAGACCACAGACCTAACCTCACCATTGTTAAACATTAAGGTGAAGACGTTTTAAAGTTATGGTAACATTACTAGCCTTAAGGGTCATTGTAAGAGTTAGGGCTAAGCTAGTAGTGGTTATGTTTAAGGGTAAATGTCTCCAAGTCTCCATTGAAATTAATCATAAGTAGGAATTCAGCCAGAATACTGCAGAATGCTTCACAAATATATACAGAGAAAGATGGATAAGGGCAGTGCTTTTCAAGGCTATGATACACACAAAAGCCCCATTCATGACATATATACACCTGCATATATATATATATATATATATATATATGTCATATTATCTGCATTATCTCACTGTGATGTACACCGAGTTAAATTGTTATTTCACCACAGAAGAGTCATTCCTGACTTGCTAATGCCAGGATATAATACATGGCGTTGGACATAGATGGGTGGGGCAACAGGTAGTGTCAGTGACACAGCTCCAGGGTCCCGAGGACCTTAATAGTTTGGTGTGTTCTCCCAGTGTATGCATGGGTTTCCTCTGGATGCTCCACCTTTCAATACATGTTTGAAGGTGGATTGTCCGCAGGTGTCTGTTTGTGCCAAGGTATGATCCTGCTTTGGGCCACATGATTTCAGGTAGGCCCTGGACACACCACAACCCAGTTAACGAAGATACATGAATAAATTAATAAATGATATATCTATAATATTAGTTTGATGTTAAATTTCACAAATGCAAACTTTACGCTGATTCCTGTTTATCAGCTGTTCGTCCTTACTCTTCTATACGTGGATTCCCTTTGTGCACGTTCTGGACACTTCAGTGGTCCTGTAATTCCTGATGCTGACGATAACAGAGGTGTTCTGATGCTGGAGTTTCTCTGCGAGCTGTGGTTAGGTGCTATTTCAAGGGCAGCACTGCTGAGCTATTATTACGATGATCTCTCAGTGGAACTTTCTTCATTTGGGTTCATTGTCATTCTGAGTTATATAATCAAGGCCATGTGAAATCTGAATCAGGAAAGGTATAAATACATCACTGCTGTTGTAACAACATCCCTTCTTTCCAAACACCTATAAACCACAGCTTCTGCTCCTCACTTTTCACTGCTGTGTGAACATCGAGTGGCTCATGTTTTCAATTAAAGGAACAGGTGCTGAGCTGCCCGTATTGAACAGGGCTCTCAGAACACTTTCTACTGGTTGATTCCACAGGAAATGTACAGAACAGAGTCCTTGACAAGCTGGTCACTAACGTGTTTGCTCTTTCTCCCTAGTGCTGGTAATTTGTTTACAGGTTTTGCGACATTGAAAGAATGTGCAGACGCAGGGTCTGGCCAAGCTCTCTGTTTTCCTTTGTTGGAGAATGGCTATAAACCTGGCATTGAAATATCCCATCAAGCGAGCGTCCCCGGTCATCACCGGCTTTACACGCATGTCCCCACCAAACCCCTGCAACAATGAAACAACCTCGCAGCACTTTCACATCCAGATGGAGGCTCTCCATGAAGCCCATGTGATAAGCAGACATGTATCAGAATCTCTGTGTTAAACTTTGTCTTCTGCAGCAAATATCTCACCTACATCTAGCATCTGACTGGCTTTTGATTGGCAGGCAGCAATGGCACATGCTAAACCTTCTTGCAAAACAGTGATGTCATCCACAGATGCTTGCACAATGATGTAAAGAAGCACTTGAACTTGCAGACACTAGAGTATAGAACAAAGCATGCATTGTGGTGTTATGCAAGATCGATAAACAACACATGAGCTTTGTTATTGTAGACGAAAATTCCAGTGAGCGTTTGACTTTCCCCTTACACTATTTGTTGTCTGTCAGGTGATATACTGCAGCATTATATGACTGTCACTGTGGCTGTACTGACAAGTGCGCCGAATCAAACCTGTGAATTCTGTTTATTACATGAACTATGTAAATGTAGAAGCTGAAATCTGGACCCAGGATATTGTTTTTTTAGTTTTAGAATCAGCAAAGTTTGTACTCTGACATGGTAAAGCTAAACATTAATCACTGCCCAGATAGCAAGGAATTTTTGGCACAAATTTGGCAAATCTGCAGTTCTTTTATGGCCCCCATTGGACCTGGAATGACGTTGTTGACTCCGGGTGAGTCCGGCTACTTCAGTGGGCTACAGGTCGGGCCAGACGTCAAGTATTTTGGAACAAATTGAAACTAGACCCAAACAACATGTGCCTTAACCAAGTCAAGCTTGGCTCATGATATTTGGCATATGTCCAGCACATATAACACTTGCCAGTGACTTGCCAAAGCGGCGCAAATTAGGCCCAAATGTGTGTGCTATCTGGGGAATCAGCCGGCTAACTGACGGGTGCAGCTAGACTAATAATTGTGGAGAAAAGCATACACACAAGTGTATGTGAGAGAGGGGTTAAAAAAAGAAATAGTCTATTAGCTCCATATTCAAAACATTCAATCCATACTAAAAATATTTAGAACTAGGTAGAACTAGACAGTCATTCTTTGTCTGTAACCCTTATCCAGTTCAGGGTCGCGGTGGGTCCAGAGCCTACCTGGAATCATTGGGCGCAAGGTGGGAATACACCCTGGAGGGGGCGTCAGTCCTTCACAGGGCAACACAGACACACACACACATTCACTTACACACTCACACCTACGAACACTTTCGAGTCGCCAATCCACCTACCAATGTGTGTTTTTGGACTGTAGGAGGAAACCAGAGCACCTGGAGGAAACCCACACAGACACAGCGAGAACACACCACACTCCTCACAGACAGTCACCCGGAGGAAACCCACGCAGACACAGGGAGAACACACCACACTCCTCACAGACAGTCACCCGGAGGAAACCCACGCAGACACAGGGAGAACACACCACACTCCTCACAGACAGCCACCCAGAGGAAACCCACGCAGACACAGGGAGAACACACCACACTCCTCACAGACAGTCACCTGGAGCGGGAATCTAACCCACAATCTCCAGGCCCCTGGAGCTGTGTGTCTGCGACACCACCTGCTGCACCACTGTGCCGCCGATATGGATATTTCATGCTTTAAAACAGGCTCAAACTGGGAGGAGGACAGGTGGTAGACGCTGGACAGTCTATATTTCCCTGGCCTGCTTAGGAAGGCCTAGTGATCCCCACGAGGAACTATAGAAGGTTGTGGGTGAAAGAGATGCCTGGGGTACTTTACACACAGTGTTGCCAAAGCGATCCCTGAAATGGACTGAGCAGAAAACAAGACACAAGATGAGATGTAAACCACTTTAGCCTAAGCTACTTAAGATCTCTGAGATCTTTGAAAGTACAGGAGCTAAAACCGAACACTGCAAGCCTGTTCACACTTTACCAAAGTGTACATTTCTGACTGTAAACTTAACCCAAGCACTGTGATACCTAATACACCCTGGACGGGGCGCCAGTCCTTCACAGGGCAACACACACACACACACACATCTGAAATAAAACAGAGGGGAGAACACACCACACTCCTCACAGACAGTCACCCGGAGCCGGAATCGAACCCACAACCCACAGTTGAATCTACATTGCTGTACAAAGCCCCGCCCCTTCAGGTCACTTATCCTAGCCTTTCTCATCAGGGGTACCATCAATTATATATTTAATATATTGTTGACATGTGTGTGAATGTAAGCAGAGGTGGGTCTTCATATCTTACCTGAAACCTCTGTTATCTTACCTCAGTTCCTGTCTTCATCCCTTCAAATCTAGAGGCCATCCTTCTTAGGGACACACATTTCTATAAAAACCCCATATTATAAATGGCTCGGACCCCATATCATTAAAGTTCTTGCTTGCTCCATGGTTGTGTTTCCTCCATTTTGAATCTACATTGCTGTACAAAGCCCCGCCCCTTCAGTTCACTTATCCTAGCCTTTCTCATCAGGGGTGCCATCAAATATATATTTAATATATTGCTGACATAAAAATAATCATTACTTTATCAGGAAACAGCGCCAGAACAGTGATGTGGCCAGAATTTTAACTGCAGTTGGGTCTGAGGATATTCAGCTCCTGAGCATTTATAACCAGCAGCACAAGTAAAAGTGGGTGATGCATAGGCAGTTCCCTCGCTTCAGTCACACTCCAGCCCAGACAGCTCCAGGGACCTGGAGGTTGTGGGTTTGAGTCCCGCTCCGAGTGACTGTCTGTGAGTAGTGTGGTGTGTTCTCCCTGTGTCTGCGTGGGTTTCTTCCTGGTGCTCTGGTTTCCTCCCACAGTCCAAAAAGGTGGATTGGTGACTCAAAAGTGTCCGTAGGTGTGAGTGAATGTGTGTGTGTGTGTGTTGCCCTGTGAAGGACTGGTGCCTCCTACAGGGTGTGTTCCTGCCTTGCACCCAGTGATTCCGGGTAGACCCCGGACCCACCGCGACCCTGAACTGGATAAGCGGTTACAGATAATGAATGAATGAATGAATGACTGGTTGGACATTGCTCTTGTTTGGTGTGGTAAGTGTGAATTAACCCAGTATCAGGAACTAAACAAACACATCTATATAACCTGACAGTCTGAGTCTAATGAATAATGAACTGGGGTGCTAAATGAATAGATAAGCTTTATTACTCGTTAGCTTCAGACCTCCAGAATGACACACAGCAACCACAGGACATAAAGCATGTCTTGGTTGATTGACTACATTTAGGGGAAGCGAGGGATTGTTGTGCAAATGGCATTTGTTGCCAAACTCTTCCTTTAAAGGCCAAGGCTACAGCCCTTTCTGTAGCAGTGAGTCTGTTTCCCATGTTGTGCTTGGCTGCTGTGAAACGTTCCCCAACACAAGGCCTTCATGCACACAGCCTTTTCAGCCTGGTAACAATTACTAAGCAGAAGGCTCCGAGGATATCTTGGCAGCTTTTGTAATAATCCCTAATTACATTATTGCCAGCGCACCAATGATGCCGAATTCGATTGCTGCTACAGATTACATCTGTTCTTCCCTCTGAGGACACTCGGCTCTGGGTTGGCACAGTGTGGCACGCTGCGCTCAGGTCATTTTGTAGAAGCAGGCACTCAGTGTGGCACAAGCCAAAGGCCCTGTCCACATTTGTTTCCCATCCGCCTCGAAAGCAAACCCACAGAACGGAATTTCTGATGCAGAAGCCGCCAGGGGTTTTCCTGCTTACACACACACACACACACACACAAGCCTTTAGTAGCACTACATTTCACTGTGAGACCTTCAGTCAAGCTTTTTACAGCGAACAAACACTCTTGTTTAAAACGCTCCCCCGAGGGCCCTTCACTGATTGCAGTGATTAAGTAATTAGCTTGATGCCATTCATATCTGGTCATGATTTTCTTGGATAATGGAAATAGGTGCATTAACTTTAATGAAGTGTCAAGCATGTTGTAACCATTCAGTGCAAACAACTCTTCTACTTTTTTGTGGGTGGCACGGATGCTTGGTGGGGAGCACGTTCACCTCTCAGTGCGGGGGATCTTGGGTTTCCGTGTTCTCCCAATGTCTCCGTGGGTTTCCCCTGGGGGTCTCAGGTTTCCGCCCACAGACCGAAAACATGGACGCCTTAAGGCTAGAGAATGAGCTTGAGACCAGTAGGGCTCCCGTTCAATTCCCCACACCACACTCCTTACAGACAGTCACCCCGAAGAAACCCACGCAGACACGGGGTGAACACACCACACTCCTCACAGACAGTCACCCGGAGGAAACCCAAGCAGACACAGGAAGAACACACCACACTCCTCACACACAGTCACCCGGAGGAAACCCAAGCAGACACAGGAAGAACACACCACACTCCTCACAGACAGTCACCTGGAGGAAACCCACGCAGACACAGGGAGAACACACCATGCTCCTCCCAGTCACCCGGAGGAAACCCAAGCAGACACAGGAAGAAAACACCACACTCCTCACAGACAGTCACCCGGAGCGGGAATCGAACCCACAACCTCCAGGTCCCTGGAGCTGTGTGACTGCGACACCTACCTGCTGCACCACCGTGCCGCCCTTTAGGGAACACAACTGGGTTTTAACACCACTTTAAGAGGAGATTTGTGGAAAATGAAAATTCCTTAGGGGTATTACAGAAGAGACCTTAAGGACTCTGGGATCCAAAATTCCCACAGTTAATCGCAGCATTAAAACAGCAAAGCTCTCAGTCTTGGATGAGAAATGACTGCGTTCATGGATGAATTAACAGGAGTGCAGTTATCTCAGGACAGTTTAGAAACAGTGCAAAGGTTTTACTGTAAATCTAAAGGAGACAAAGGAGAGGTTCCTCTGCCCTTTTTCTGAGGAAAATATCTGAGCAGCAGGAGACAATAGCAGACATTTCCTTTGTCCTTTTGCTGAGAAACTATGAGATATGAAGGAGGTCTCTGCTGACTGTTGTTTCTGTGGGCTCTGTGTGTGCAGTGGTGTATTCAGGTCAGAGAGGGACGGTGTGTGCAGACTCTTCTCTGTGAGGAAATTGAGTTTGAGCTGCATTAGAGCAGATGAATTCGAGAGGGAGCTGGAGCAGCCTGGACCCACCCTGGATGATGTCAGCCTCTGAACTGACTTCCTCTACACCACCGCTGCCTCTCATCCTACACTGGAACACACACACACACACACACACACACACACACACTGGGCCATTGTTCACTGATAGAGCTGCTGTTGTGAACACAAGGAGGCACAAAACTAAATGTTCACCACAAGCTGATTGCACCAGGATTTATTGTATTTTACATCCTTGCTGTTCTTTCTTTCATTCTCTCTTATGTTTGTGTCTTTTTCTGTAGCGTCCAGTGTTGAACTTTCACCTGGATTAGTGTGTAATCTGGGTGCCCTTCGATTACTGACCAAGGAAACTACAGCTTCAGACAGTACTACTTTGGTGTACAGAGGTATCAGATACTGGGTGCAGCCAAGGTGTGTATATATACAGTAAATAAAACAAACAACACATAGGAACCATTACTGGGCGGGGCTGTAGGTGGATGTAGAAAACAGAGGATTTACAGGCGCCAGAGTAAACCAAAACAACACCAAGAGCACGTGGTCACAAACTAAGACAACAACTAAGTACAGTAAGCGTGCTTTTACACAGTACTGCAGATACAGGCTAGAGGTGTAACAATGCGTCTTTACGTTGTGAAATTGCAACAGAACTGCTGCAGTGTCCATCGCGCAGATGTTACAATGTTTTCTCATTTTGGGGTCTGTCCCTGATTTGGTCGAGAAGCATCTGAACCAATGCCACACAAATGGAGGGTAGCCCGTTTGGGGGCAGCACGGTGGTGCAGCAGGTAGGTGTCGCAGTCACACAGCTCCAGGGACCTGGAGGTTGTGGGTTCGATTCCCGCTCCGGGTGACTGTCTGTCTGTCTGTCTGTTGGTGTGTTCTCCCTGTGTCTGCGTGGGTTTCCTCCGGGTGCTCCGGTTTCCTCCCACAGTCCAAAAACACACGTTGGTAGGTGGATTGGCGACTCAAAAGTGTCCGTAGGTGTGAGTGTGTGTTGCCCTGTGAAGGGTTGGCGCCCCCTCCATGGTGTATTCCTGCCTTGCGCCCAATGATTCCAGGTAGGCTCTGGACCCACCGCGACCCTGAATTGGATAAGGGTTACAGATAATGAATGAATGAATGTGCTGTTTGGACAGGTGTTTGATCCTTGTGGTATTTTGACCAAATCAAGTCACAGACATTTCAGCTGTGTTCCTTATTGAACAGAGGTATAGTGTGCCCTGTTTAAATGATGAAATGCCTTATTACAGATGGTTACAGCGCTCAAGTGAATAAGTAAAAAAGTGAAAAGATTGTCTAAAGCCAGATGTTGCCTTTGACTTTTACAAATATTGCTTCAATCTGCAGTGTGCTGACGTGCTGCATGAATCTGTGTGGGTCTCTGTGTTGTTCAGCAGGAAGACTACATGCCTCCAGGCTGAGACTGAGTGTAGAGATTCAAACCTAATAAAGACAAAAGCCCCAGTAGAGTAGGGGGGCACTGCAGTGTTTGGACTCGTTCAACCCAGCATCCATAAAAAAGGTCCAATAGCTATGCACATCTTTATCAGTGGCAGCAGAACAGTAGACAGGGAGTGAGAATAGTAAAGATGAAGTGAGATGGACGGCCTTTATTAAACCCTGCAGCAGACTATGAACCCTGGACGAAGCCCCTTACATCATCACAGAAAAACAACTTAATAAAGCGATGAGGTTTCAGTTATTTCACCTGAGTTTATAGAGTGTAGTGAAGCAGAACATACATTCACTCACTCACAAACACATCGGTGGACAGTATCACACACTCACTCAGTCACACACACCACTGGACAATTATTGTAAACACAATCCTCCCACCAACCTGTGTTTTCGGACTCTGGGTGGAGTCCTGAGCACCCAGAGGATACCCACACAGACACTGTGAGAACACACCAATCTCCTCAGACAGAGACCTGAGGCAGGGACCGAACCCAGGGCCCTAGAACAACACTGTGCCTTACGTCTCAAATAAACGTCATGAATCATTTTCACAGCAGAATCACTTTCTGGAGTTGCCTTGTAAGAATGTGCTGAAAATGTAAACATTCTTAAGCTAATCTTGATAGGAAAGAGGAGTCCTAATATTCAGCACTGACATTCTTTATTGAAGATAAAGAGCTAGCCATTAAGCCCATGTGTTGCTTATGATCTCTGCTCTGCACTGGATAATGTATCTTCTCACTCAGGGCTGAGGACTCATGCCATGGTTATGAGTCAGAGTACGAGGGAGGGGAGATGTACTGAGGCCTATGTCCCTCCCGGAGAGGCCCTGGACTTTCAAAAACACTTAAGAACATTATCACCACGGCTCTGATTGCCTTCGCACTGAGATGTCTGTGGGAGACTGTAGTGAACTCATTAGCTTGGGCCTCTGAAATAGCTTCACATGGGTTTGCTGACAGTAACAGTTTAACGGCTCACAAAACCTAGCAAACACAACTGTGTACAACACACCTGGGACAAAGCTGGCGATAAGAGAAGGAGCAAAGGAGACTTTTAGGAGTGGGGTTTATGGGCGGGAGCTTTACCACCACATACACAACATATAAATAAGTCACAAATATGTTTCACTGTTCACAAATGAACACATCCCAATCTGTGTCTCACGGTCTGCAGTTTGTACAAATACAGTTACATTCATAAATACATGTTTTTGATTTTCATAGATATCACACTTTTATGCAAAAATAAATACATTTGTTTAAACATTGCAAATATTTGTAAAGTCAAAGTCTTGAATTTAAAATTTATTTGTAAAAATGTTGAATCTGCGTTTGTGAATCGAGTCACTCACGTATTTTCTTGTTCATTTCCTCTCGCGGGCTTTTGGATTTTGAGACTTCCTTTCGCATTTTACCCGCTCCAAATGCAGCCTGATCCACAAATGTGGCCAGCAGGCGAACAAGCCACCGCTAGGGGGCACTGTTGTTTCCCCCAGTGTCTCAGGACTGACCTGTTGCTCTCAGTGTCGCGGCGAAACAAGCCCCTGTAGGCGGGACTACGATTCCATTGGCTGCCGCAGTAAATGATAGACCGCTAACTATGGCTGCTGATTGGCTAAAAAACGTGATGACCAATGAGAAGCGCATATTCGGTTTCGGGGCCGTAGGGTATCTGCCCTTCGTCTGAGGGGGAGCATCTGTTTGAAATAAATCACTCGTTTTAACGGTCTAATCTCAAAATTACGAAACATATCAGTCCAATAAGCAACGCGGTTTTAGTCCAAATGATGATTTTAACGTATTTTATTTGACAACCCTAGTCTGCAGCGAAATTAGGGAAGTTCCGCTGGATTTTAACGTTGTTAAATTTAGGGCACCTTCAAAAGCTCTCCCCAGTAATCCCCCTCCTAACTGTCTGTGATATGAAGCTGAATTCAGCGGCTTGGCGGCTTTTTGTTGGAACTTCCACATTAAATGCTGCGCAAATGCTTCGCCATTAAAGTCGGCCCCACGTCCTAAAACAACAGTGCCCCCTAGCGGTGTCTTGTTCGCCTGCTGGCCACATTTGTGGATCAGGCTGCATTTGTATTTGGATCGAGTGAAATGCGAGAGGAAAGTCTCAAAAGTCACGGAAAACACGTGTGTGACTTGATTCACAAACGCAGATTCTACATTTTACAAATAAATTTTAAATTCGAGACTTCGACGTTACAAATATATTCAATGTAAATTTAAACAAATGTATTTATTTTCGCACAGAATTGTGATATATCTGTGAAAACCAAAAACATGTATTTATGAATGTGACTGTATTCGTACAAATTGCTGTGAGACACAGAGTGTGATGTGTTCATTTGTGAAGAGTGAAACATATCTGTGACTTGTGTTTTATTTGTGGATTAACATTTACACATTTGTAAAGTGTTTTGAGACTAATCTCTCTCCGTACTGGACTGGCTGTAGGGGCTGATGGGGAAGCTCCCAGTGTGTATAGCGGCTCTATGGAGCTATATTAGGCTCAAACGTTTTGTTCATTTGAAAAAAATAAAAAAATCAGAACCAGAAAGTTCAAATCTTGAGATGTAACTTTGAAAAACACAACAATGTATTAAACATTAAAATAAGTGTAGGATGATTTTTATTTTCAGTTTAAATAGAATTTTAATTCAATTATCTATTTTTTTGAATAAATAATTTATTTTCATTTTTCACTTTCCAATATATTTTGATATTTTAAGTCTTATATTTTATGTTTTCAGATTCAGATCTTATTTTTTTTAAGTTTCATATCTTTATTTTCACTTTCAGATCCTTCTTTTTCTGTTTCAGATTTCAGACCCTTTTCTCACGTGGGAGGCGGGACATCAGCGGAGAGGGGCGTGGCCTAATGACTGACAACATAGCAATGAAGGCGGAGGAGAAATATCACTGAACACTCACGCTATACGCAATATTCAGTGTAAAACAATGACTTTATTGACAAAGTCCTTTATAATGAGCTCTTTTAGACAACATTCGCCACCAATCGCTGTAAAAGAGCTATAAATTCTGTCAGAGCGTAATTCCTCAGCCACACTTTAGTTTCCCAGCACTTTGTTTCATCAGGACAAGCTGTTGGCTCCAGATAACAATGGGGATATTGACTACTTCCACACCCATTTTTCAAAAGAACATAACCTTTGACCCTAATATAGCTGCTCCCCCTTTTGTGTATTACTTATTGTAACTTTGGACATTTTGTGCCAGTGGAGGTTGTTTCTTATGTTTTGTGTGTGTGTGTGTGTGTGGGTGTGTGTGTGTGTGTGTGTGTGTATTTGGGTTTGGTGTGTAGCAGTATGCTTTGTTATTTGGGGGCTCACTGTCAGCTGGAAGGGCGATCGCTGGTATGTGGTGCCCCTTCACTACACAACAATCCGAAAATGCTACCTTGGTCTTGTGCTCCTTTTTGCATTTGTGCCTTTTCAGGGTGCATTATAAAGGTTTTTTGTTGCAGTATGACTTTGTCTAGTCCTTTCTATAACATCTTATGTTCTAAACAATATCCTTGTAGTAATGGATATGGGTCTCAGAACATGATTCGTTTTATTTCAAGATGACATACAAGATTTTAAACCAATATGATTTTTATAAATTTCAGAGAAAGTGTCCTCGTCATTTGCCCGCTCTCCTGTTTCTTGTGTGAAAATGCTCCGGTGTTTGTACGCAGCCCTGACTCTGTAAATGGGAAACAAACAATTTGTCTCTGTTCAAACACCTAAACAGTATTCCAGCCAATCAGCAACTGGGCAGCCGTGACCTAACGGTTAGAGAAGGGCTTAGGACTGAAATTTCATTGGTTTGAAAATTGGGGTGGTGAGGAGTGAAGGAAAAGCACAGTCCTCCTCCCTCAATCCACAACTGAGGGGCCCTTGAGCAAGGCACCGAAGGCACAACTGCCCCCACCGCCCCGGGCGCCGGCGATGGCTGCCCGCCGCTCTGGGTATGTGTTCACAGCTCTTAGTGCACTAGTGTGTCACAGATGGGTTAAATGCAGAAAACAGAAATTTCATTGTGCGTTCAGTGACAAATAATTGCACATTTTATTTCATGTTTGTGCATGGGACTGTGGAAGAGGCCCCAGTGCCGTCCCTCCCAGATGCTCCCAGAATGGGCATCTTTCAGCTGATGTGGTGGACCTGGACGGTTGTCGCTCTCCTCTGGTGCATTGGGCTGTTCAATGACTGTGTTATGTGATGATTCTCTGAGACCTCATGAGTTTGTTCTTACCCTCCCAGTGTTGACATCGTGTGTGATGGGGGTAGGACAGCTAAGGGTGTGGAAGACTTATCCATCCATCCATTATCTGTAACCGCTTATCTGGTTCAGGGTTGCGGTGGGTCCAGAGCCTACCTGGAATCATTGGGCGCAAGGCGGGAATACACCCTGGAGGGGGCGCCAGTCCTTCACAGGGCAACACACACACACACACAGTCACTCACACACATGGACACTTTCAAGTCGCCAATCCACCTACCATGTGTTTTTGGACTGTGGGAGGAAACTGGAGCCCCCGGAGCAAACCCACACCGACACGGGGAGAACACACCACACTCCTCACAGACAGTCACCCGGAGGAAACCCACGCAGACACAGGGAGAACACACCACACTCCTCACAGACACTCCTCACAGACAGTCACCCGGAGGAAACCCACGCAGACACAGGGAGAACACACCACACTCCTCACAGACAGTCACCCGGAAGAAACCCACACCGACACGGGGAGAGCACACCACACTCCTCACAGACAGTCACCCGGAGGAAACCCACGCAGACACAGGGAGAACACACCACACTCCTCACAGACAGTCACCCGAAGGAAACCAACACGGACACAGGGAGAACACACCACACTCCTCACAGACAGTCACCCGAAGGAAACCAACACGGACACAGGGAGAACACATCACACTCCTCACAGACAGTCACCCGGAACGGGAATCTAACCCACAACCTCCAGGCTCCTGGAGCTGTGTGACTGCCACACCACCTGCTGCACCACTGTGCCGCCGATATGGATATTTCATGCTTTAAAACAGGTTCAAACTGGGAGGAGGACAGGTGGTAGACGCTGGACAGTCTATATTTCCCTGGCCTGCTTAGGAGGGCCTAGTGATCCCCACGAGGAACTATAGAAGGTTGTGGGTGAAAGAGATGCCTGGGGTACTTTACACACAGTGTTGCCAAAGCGATCCCTGAAATGGACTGAGCAGAAAACAAGACACAAGATGAGATGTAAACCACTTTAGCCTAAGCTACTTAAGATCTCTGAGATCTTTGAAAGTACAGGAGCTAAAACCGAACACTGCAAACCTGTTCACACTTTACCAAAATGTACATTTCTGACTGTGAACTTAACCTAAGCACTGTGAGAATGGTAAATTCCCCCCTGAGGAGGGTCTACGTTGACCCAGGTCTCCAAGGCCTGTTGCTTTTAAAGCTGTGTTCTAACCCTGGCTGAGAAGTTCAGCAGAACATCCCACAGAATAACAGAGTACATTTTGGACAGCACACAGAACTTTAAAAGGACACTGACCTAACATGGACATGCCAAGAAAAGGGGAATTCTTAAATGATCTCAGAATGGGGCCACTGCGATGATAAAGTAATACAATTCCGAAAGCAGAGTGTCCCTCCACCCCTGTGTAACTGAGGATACTAGGACTATCATTCATATCACTATGTACAGGACACACCCATCTTTTTACAAGCTGTCACACATTGGTTTACTGTTACTTAGCCCCCAACCTGAAATAAGAGATGTAATGGTTGATCAAGAATAACCCTTGTTTATTCACCTGTTGCTCAGGCTCTGAGTAAACAGTCAGTGGTTTGTAGTGATGTAAACGTCCGTTACATGTAAATGTCTCTCTTTTAGAGACCTCCAGCATTTACTGATGTTCGTTCCCCCTGAGGTCACCCTGAAAAACCTGCTGAAAGATCCGAGTGGTGGCTGATTTCTGGGGACTTGTCTCCACATGTTTGTAAGTTAAGTGCACTGTTGCTATGTTGCTTTGTTGTTGTATCCAGGGCTGAGACGGAGCCAAGTTTCAGGCAGTGAACCAGGGGTCTGCTCTTCCTCAGGCGCCTAACCTTTGCCCACTCCTCAGTCGGACACCACTGCGCTCAGATCAGGACAACAGCTGCAGCCGAATCTGGATCCAGTCCAGAGGGGATTCAGAGAAGGAGAGAAATGAGGGAGACTTAGGAAACAGTGTAATGGATAACATGGCTGCCCTCCGCATGGATGACTAGAGTGTGATTCACAGCTCTGGCAAGAACAAAACACTACAGCAGTAAGACTCATAACACTGAATTAGTCTACCTCTGTAACAGGCCTCAAACTTTCAAGTGTGTGCGACTTAAATGAACTGGTAAAAGCCACATATTCCTCCTCTTTTCCACAAGTGAAGACAGTTCTGGGTCATCCTTTGGTCAAAATACTACAAGGATCAAACACCACAGCAGCGTTCTCCAAATGTAAACAGATCGTCCGGTTTCAGCACCTGTTCCTTCAAATGATAATGAGGCCTTTGATGCTTGTTTTTTCTCTGTTCTCTTATTGTCCTCCTTGTTTTCAACATTTCTGCTCACTCCTTATTTCTGCACTCTCTTTTACATTTTTATTTTGCTCAGTTATCATTTCTCCACCCTTCTTCACCGTTTATGCCCCTTTTCCTTATTTCCCTGCATGAATTTTCTTATTCATCTGCTCTCGTTGCTTTTTATTGCATATTTTAACCCCAGCTTTCTGCTCTCACAGAAAAGACAGTCCAGTGCTGTGACTGGAGATACTTAGGAGGGGAATCAGAACAGCTCGCTTTATCTTATGGTTCCTGACTTGGGCAGACAACAAGAACTGACTGGAATGTCTTGTTTCATAGTTTGTGGGTTGGTTGACTCTCCAGTTCCCAAATGTCTATGCCCAAACACTGAAAAAAAGTGTTTTTGATAAAATATTTCACCTTTAAAGGCTAAGCACCACTTAATGGACCTCCATGAATATTTCACATTATTTTAGTTACTGACAGATATAAGTATGAATTAAAATGAAAATAGCAGCTTAATTTGCTTAAAACTGACAATTTTATTAAATTGACGGAAAAACCCGAGCTCGCTACGGAAATTCTTGAACGCAACCGTGACGTCACTGGTGGACAACAGCTGAACAACGCTGCGGTAAAACACCGTTATGACTGACTGTTATAACAGTATCTAGCTAAATAACCAACATTATTCATGACAATAGCCTAGCAATAAGCTAAACTCAAATGTAGAGGTACCGTTATTCTTGTAAATGTGATCGAAGTCGAACTCGAATTCATTCGACACTATAAACCTCCGTAATGCAGCTACGTAGCCGAGTATAATCTGAGCCACCGAGTTTAGCGAGTCAAGCTAACGTTAACTAACACCAACTAAAACAGGCGAAGTGAGTGTCCTTACCCTGTTTACCTCCATGTTACAGAGGCTCTTGAACACCTTTCGTTGGTGTCCTTACATGCCCATATTGTTGGAAAAGCGCCAGTGAAATGAGCTACAGATAACGGAGTGAGCGGATGGTCCTTTCCAAAGTGCCCGTTTAAAGTTGACAAATTTAGTCAATTTTCTGGATATTTTGGGATCTTTGGGTCATTTGTTCACAGATGTCCCACTGTACATTGAATGATTGCAGCCAAAAACAACACACCTTTTCGTCATTTTGCATTAAATTAAGTGCAGCTTCTAGAGTTGTTGTCCACCATCTACGTCACAGGCAAGTCTCCAACGGTCTTTTAAACCTTATTCCTTGAATTAGTAAGAAATAACATGTTTTCTGACTATCAATAAACACAAGTTAGGAACTCAGATTCCACTGTATTTATTTGTTTGACAATTTCATAGAGCTGGTGCTTGGCCTTTAAGCTTGAAGCTGTTGTGGAACTGAAGTCAATCTCCTGGAAAAACAGTCTGCCTCTTACAAAGGCCACTTCCACTACTAAGAGGATTGTGGAAATACAGGCGCGGTGCTTTAACAACTGCCTCCATTACATCATCCCTGACTTCAATACGAAGTGTTGAAAACATTCCCTTTGACTTTGTTTCAACTTTCCAAGGCTTTTTCTCTTAATCGTCAAGGCAACACTGAACAGACACTTTGTTTGTATTCAGAACTTTTGGCATGGTTTCATCCTGAGGGTTGGCGAACGTGTGTTATCTTTGTTTTTCATCTTACATAACAGCAATGTGTGTGTGTGTGCACATTTAAGTGAGTGTTTTAATGACAAAAATAGAAACTCAGGGTGATCAACCAGTAGCCAAGGTATGCACTGAGATGGTGCCAACCGTATCTAAAGGGGGGGGGGGGGTCTGCCAAAATTCTGATGACAAATTGCAATATCCCAGCCAGATAACACAAGTGTTTTGCAGCAGGAAATGACCTCAGATGACCGATGAGGAGGCCTGTGCTCAGTGTGTGGAGTGGTGAGGGATGTCTGCACTTTGAGAGACGATTGAGGGACGGTTTATTTGTGGTAACCGAGCTCTTGATCTGTTGTGATATATTGGGATATCCAATACCACACTCATTCCTCTGCAGCCAAACAGGCAGCTTCCCTCCAACCCCTCACCCAGCAGGGCACATATACACATGATCAGTTCAGGAGGACTGCTTAATTACCCCAAAGATTTACTTAACTATTTACTAACTCAATTTTATTTTATTATAAATAACTCACCTACTTCACTGGTCCACCTCGTAGATGTAAAGTCAGAGACAGTAGCTCATCTGTCGCTGCACAGTGTGTGTTGGTCGTCCTCTAGTCCTTCATCGGTGACACAGGACGCTGTAGGCTGGATGTTTTTGGTCGGTGGACTGTTCTCAGTCCAGCAGTGACATTCAGGGGTTTAAAACTCCAGCAGCTACTGCTGTGTCTGATCCACTCGCACCAGCACAACACACACTATCAGAGAATGATCCACAAACCCTACCTACACAGTGGTGGTCCTGTGGGGCCCTGACCAGTGAAGGAAAAAAGTTAAATGGGAAAAATGATGTGTGCAGAGCAATAGATGGAATTTAGCACCTGTACAGACAGTGCAGCTCATAGAACGGACAGGGCGTTTAGGAACGAGGCTGTATTACTGTTAATGCTGATTGGTGTGTGCTGTTTGTGCCCAGGTCTTTCAGAAAAGTCCAGCTCACCCTGTTTCATTAGTGGAAAACTGTGGACTGGCAAGGGACCAAGGCAATGTTTATTGCAAAGCAGACAGCTCTGCAGTGTCATGGTGTAATCTAAGAGAGTGGAAATTAAAAAGCTATTCTGTGAAGTTTCTCTCATAAAACAGTCTCTGTTACTGAACCACACTGTGGCTGCATTTTCAAATTCCATGTCAAAAATAATCAAGACTTAGGACACAGTCTGAAGCACACAGGAGCTGCTTTTATTGTTGTTTGGGTGTGAACCAATGTCCAGGCTACATCTGGACACAGAAGCTGCCAAACATCATATTCCTAGAAGTACACTCTTTCAGCTAAAGAACATCCAAAAATCCAAAATGCATTTGTGCCCTCCCCCTCAGGATCTTCTTGATGTCACACGACTGTAGAGAACATACACCCCTCCCACACACTGATAGAGACAGAGTGAAATCAAAAAGCTAACAAGGGATGACAGTGCTGTAAATAAAACAGTATCACAGTGTTTGCGAGCACATACTGATGTAGCAAAGTCAAGTTTGCAAAAGACAATTGTCAGATGCCTTTAACATTGTGTCACCTCCAGTGCTAAACAAAGCTTTGGTTTCCAGCATTAAAGCTGCACTAAGTAAGTTGATTTGAACTGGGTTGCATTGCTCAGTGTGTGTGATGCAGTGGGTCTCCCACAAAGCTTAAAGTAGTGGGGCCAGACTTGGTGGGAGATTTCACACCGCTCAGAAAGAGGCTCCAAGCCAAGGCTGGGAACGTGAGGACCTTCGCTTCGATCCCTGGTGATGACTCCGTCCAAGGTCTAGAGTCCTACGAGGTGTTGCTCTCTCTGATCACATAGTGTGGTGTCAGCCAGAAACAGCAATTTTTTAGTTGATGTGACAGCAATGTGCTTTTTGACATAATGTACATTGGCGAGTCATTGTCCTCACACTCCTCCCAGTATTGGTGTCATCAGCTTACAGTGCAGAATTGTAAAAAACTAATGACTGAGCGCACTTTTCCCGCATGCTGCATGCAGTTACACATTATGACCAGAGGGGTCAGAACCACAAATCCCCAAACGTTACATAGCGCAGCTTTAAAGAGTCAAAATATTCATGACCTCATCATGTGGTAGAGGCACAAAACTGTCACCTGTGCCACACCAGGCGATTTAAACCTTGTCTAAAAGAGATTACAGCAGAGCAAAGTGGAAGCTTTCGGTTGTAGAGTATTGCTAAATCTGCACCATTCAGATACAGGTGCTCATAAGAGTATTAGTGCAGTGCCGTGAACGGTGTATACGCTTGTGTGACAAGATGAAGAAAATCATTCATTTCAAAAACACAGAAGAGAAGATGTACATGCTTCAACGTTATTGTAGAACATAACTGCTAAAGAATTTAAGAAAATATTAGACTTAATGTTCACCGTTTACGGTCATGTAAAGTGTAAGCCACATCTAAGGAATCATGTGTTACTGCAGCACTCTAAAGAGGCTTACTGTATGTATCCTGGTCTCTCTCTCTCTCTCTCTCTCACACACTCTTTCTCTCTTGCTCTCTCCTTCTTATTCCCTCCACTTCCAGCTTGTGAAGCATGAGCAATGGTCTAAAATAACCACTGGTTATGCAAACTACTCCAGCAGATCCTGGCTGTGAGTCTCAGGCAGTGACAGACTTAATGGCACCGAAGTATACTTCTAGTGCACTATGAGAGTGATCACTTGCCCTACATTCTTGTCTCCTGAGTGGAAGCTACTCTCTCTCTGTCTTAGTAAAGAGCAGTGTGAAAGCTCTCATCCTGGAAGCATAAAGATGGCTGGATTAGTGAATGCTGCTCTAATGGTATTTAAGGATTAAAGGATCTAAGACAGACAGGAAGGACAGTCTGAAATTTGCTGTTAACCACAGAGCCAGACTCCGTGTATCCAACAATATCGCACTCCTTACACTGGTTAACCCGAGCCACAACTGGACTTATTAACTACTAACTACTGACGTTACTCTGTCTCTTCAACCTACTCCCTCTTTAAAAAAATATCTCCTTAATTCTCTGGTAAATATCATAACCATAGAAAAACTAATGTATATACGCCTGGTTCAACTGTAAGACAAAGAGGGCCATAGCAGTGAAAACAGGAAACTGAAGAGCTAAGTGCTAAGAGGCTATCATCATCAAAATGAAGAGATATGGATTATGTACCTAGTAGAAAAATAGAGATCAAGATTATGTTTTCAGGAAATAAAGGACATAAATGTGAAGAAAGAAAAAGCAGAGATCACATGGTTAACTGAGAGCAGGGATTTACCATTTGATATTTTTCGTTGTTTGCTTTTTGTTTAGGGAAAATTCATTTCTGTGGCGTTAAATGACACAGTTGTTTTTATTATTGACATAATGTAAATTTAAGTAATCATTCATTCATTGTCTGTAACCCTTATCCAGTTCAGGGTTGCGGTGGGTCCAGAGCCTACCTGGAATCATTGGGCGCAATGTGGGAACACACCCTGGAGGGGGCGCCAGTCCTTCACAGGGCAACACACACTCACACATTCACTCACATACTCACACCTACGGACATTTTTGAGTCGCCAATCCACCTACCAACGTGTGTTTTTGGACCGTGGGAGGAAACTCAATACCGGAGTTGACTCAACCCCACAACCTCCAGGTCCCTGGAGCAGCGACACTACCTGCTGCGCCACCGTGCCGCCCTGTTTGGGGTAAACCCGATTTGAGTAAATCACCCTGCTCTCTGAATGTATCCTCATTATACAGAAAATAAAGGACAACTCTCCATACTGTAGACGGGACTGTAAGCTGCTGGGTCTTTGGATATCAGTTAGTCGTCTTTGGGATTTTCCAGGTACACAGTAGCAATTCTTTTCTCATGTCGGACCGTCAAAGTAGGGTCGATGGTCTGAGTGTGTACAAACTCTTGCACGCTGGCTCCACTGTCTCTCTCTTCTCGGTAATCCACCCCTTCTAAGCCTGGTGATCCCGACGAGCTGTTGTTGATATCCATCTGAAACGTGAAGGCTCTCTCGTTAGGCTCCAGCCGGATGACTTTTTCTGTTCTGCCAGCTTCACCAGCCGAGCTCCAGTCATCGGTTTCTTCCAGGCCGCTTATCCACGGCATGCCTTCTGACTGGACCTCCTCTCTGGAGACTCTCATAGTATATCCTCCACCAGCTCCAACATTGAGGGCCTGGTGAAGTCCAGGATGGGAGGACTGCAGAGCCGCCAACAGGTGTTCCTGGGACAGGTCGCCTGTCTCGTCGTCCAGCAGCCCTGATTCCTCCAGAGTCTGAGAGACATTGAGTTCTGCCACAAAGGTCATCCTTCCATCGCCTTCAGCCTTTTCTACCTTCCTAATGTCAACAGAGACACCATCAGAGGCCTCACCAGCTTTGGTGAGGAGAGCAAGTTCTTCCTTCAGTGATCCAGACACGGTGCTCTCCAGTTGCTCCAGAGCTCCTTTCAGCTGCTCCCTTGGGTCCAGTGACTCTTCTTTCAAGATTTCCAGCATGGACCCTTGCACTTCTGGAGAAACGCGTACCTCCTCCTCAATGATACACTGTGGGAAAGGGTCTCTTTTGACATACTCTGGAGACTCTCTGATGCTGTCACCTTCATCAGAGTATCTTCTGTTAGCATGTGGTCCTTCTTCTTGGTAGTATCTTTCGTCTGAAAGGTCATCCACCACTCCATAATGTCCATAAGACATAAACCCACCACCCTCCTCAGATTCAGACATGTTGTCTTCAGGGCTAGAAACAAAATACTCTTGAGTCTCTTGTTCCTGGGAATAGTAAGGGAGACTCTCCTCTCTAGACACCTCTTGAACCTGCACAGATCCCTCACCAAACCCTGAGGCTCTTACAGTCTCACTGGTACTCCCCGTTGGCTCAGGTTCATTCTTCTGCTCTCCCATCTGGAAGAACATTGTTGAAGGTTTAAAGTAAGGTTTGGACTTCACCTCCACAGTCTCCTCAATTTCAATGTCCCCTTCATCATCGCTTTGTGATTCCACTGGTTCCTCTATTATCTCCACATTAACAGACTTGTTTTCAAGACTTTCACCTTCGAGACCAAGACTTAGAAGGTTCTGTATCATGCTTCCTGTAGGTGTCCCCTCAAAACCCTGCAGGGAGACTTTTTTCACTCCCTTGCTAAGGAGTTCCTCCAGAGCAGAGTCATCTGACACATCCAGGTTCTCTTCCACCTTTGACTGTAAGACAATCTGAGTCTTGGTGCTTCCATCATCTTGCTGGGTTTTCTCAAGGTGATATGTGATCTTTGAGTCAGTGGAGCTCATCTTTGTGTCCAGGCCAGCAGGCTTTATGACCTTCTCGATAATTTCATCCATGGACACTGTGTCCAGTATTTTTTCCTGACCTGCAAATGCCTTCTGTTCCTCATTTCCAGACTCTTCTGAATCTCTCTGATCTTCAAACACTTCTTCTTCGATGAACCGTATTTCAACCGGTCTCTTAGTGACCTTGGATTGATCTGTATCTGCTCTCTCAATCATCCTCTCGATTTTCTTAACAACAACTTTCCCAGTTCTGTCCTCCAAGCTGCTCAGGCTCATCATGGGAGGTGACACAACTCGTACTGATTTCTGTTCTGATGTTGATGAGGGACTGAGGGCTGTTTCGCTTTCTGTTTTTGACGGGGGACGATCAGGTGAACTACGTATGTCCTGTGACAGCCCTTTGATTTTCACATTCTTTTCCTCCATCACGTCTTTGGCTCTGTCACTAGCCGAGACGCCAGGTTTGGCTGCACTTGCTGCAGCTGCTGTTTGTTTTGCTTTGGTGAAAGAGACCATATCCCTTCTTGCAGCAGGGCTCTGTTTGGCATGTGTTGACATAGTGATGGGCACAACCCTAGAGGCTCTTTGGGAATCGAACTGACTGGACACTGTGGAGGTTCTCATGCTGGAAATGGGCTCCATATACCTCACATCATGTCCTGTGAAATGCTTTCTCACTTCCCGCTGGCTGGTGGATATCCTTGGACTGTACTGAGCTGGCAGTTTAATATCTAGGAGAGAAAAATACAAGCTTAAATACAGAGAAAACAAACATTTGACTGTCCATTTGGATACTGACCTCAGTGATAAATAGCATAGAAAAAAAACAGGGTTAAGTTACCTATTATTCTCTCTCTCGAACGGTGGTCAGACCTCATCTGAGAATGTTTTCCTTCTCCTTCCAGTAGAGCCCTGAGAAGTTAAAAAAAAAACAACAGTTGAAGCTCTTTGTTAAAACACAAAATCATGTTGGCAATCTGGACTATGTCTTTCACCTGTCCAGAGGGTTACGACCACCTTGTTCTGCCATCACAAAGCAAACCCTTAAATCAAAAGGAAGACATCGTAACCAAGTACAAAGCCTCGCTTGCAAAAACACAGGCATGTACCCTTCACTATCCTTTCTGTGAAACCTACCTTAATGTTGATGGATAGAGTATAGATTTATAGCACATGCAGTGGAGGGAAACACTCTGAGGACTAGTTCAGCATGTCCCTTGTGGCTGTCCCCTCTGGGTTTGCTGAAAGACCAAACTAAAAATATCAACCACAATGCACTCTACATGTTTCCTTTATGGCTTTGAATGTCAATCCATGACACAGACTCAGAAAGGCTTGCCCTCTACGTCACAAACAAAGTCATGCTATATACTCCAAACAACGGAGCAGCCACGAGAGTGTGATCGGGAAAAAAGACAGAGAAGAGGAAGTGAAGAGAATAATCCCAAGTGGTTTGAAATGTGGAACAGCAGAGCAGTAAGAAGAAGAAGGAGGCAAAGCTGCTGATCTTTCTATAAAAGGTCTGGCAGTCACTTTGTGTACACACTGGAGGGTGAGTAGATGCTCCTGCCATTTTTGGAATCAAACTGCTATCCATAGAAACAAAGTCAAAATATAGTACATCTTTTATTAAGATTAATATCTAATAGTGTGCTGATACATACAGTAAACACATCTGATATTCCACTTCTTTGCAACTAATGAAACATAAGCATACACAGCTTCAACACTTTTCAAATAAATAGCTGACAACAAACAGGAAGGAGCCGACGCGGTATCATTGGGCGCAAGGCGGGAACACACCCTTGAGGGGGCACCAGTCCTTCACAGGGCGACACACACACTCACACCTATGGACACTTTGGAACTATGTATGTCCTGTGCACACAATCCACCCACCAGCATGTGTTTTGGAGCGTGGGAGGAAGCTGGAGCACCCGGAGGAAACCCACACAGACACAGGGAGAACACACCACACTCCTCACAGACAATCACCCGGAGGAAACCCACGCAGACACAGAGAGAACACACCACACTCCTCACAGACAGTCACCCGGAGGAAACCCACACAGACACAGGGAGAACACACCACACTCCTCACAGACAGTCACCCGGAGGAAACCCACACAGACACAGGGAGAACACACCACACTCCTCACAGACAGTCACCCGGAGCGGGACTTAAACCCACAACCTCCAGGTCCCTGGAGCTGTGTGACTTTTTCTTTCCATGTAGGATATTAACAATGTTTCTCAAAGTGATTTACCATGACAGAGCCTGTTTATTTTTGTAGCATTTTCTGCAGGAGCTGTGTGCGCTCAACCACGAAGCAGAACTAATTCTGATTCATATTTAATGTGGAAGAATGGTGAAAAGCATTGCGCAGGGACCCAGCTTTATTCTCTATTTTCACTCACGTTGACACAAGGCCATCCGAGGAACTGCTCTTCTCAGTAACAACTCAGAAAAACGGATACAAATAGGCTTTAACGCATTACAATGAGGACATTTAGCATGACATATATGAAGTTCCTGTCTCAAATGACTCATTGCTACTGTCACTAAATATAAACTATAACATAGTAAAATATAAAATAAAAATATAGTTCAGATAACCTCCATTTACAATGGACAGGAGCAGTCTTTAACATCTAAGCTGCGGGCGGGAGCGGCACAGATGTTGCTGATTTTTGGCGGGAGTGGGCAGGTGCAGGATGAACTCTAGCAAGAGTGGGATTACAAAATTGGTCCCACACAGACCACTACCCTGAAACACCTCATGCCTGTATAATGCCTGCATCATTATAAACTGGATGGCCCCTTTGAGCATTAGCACAGACAACACAACGTCCATTTTTCATGAAAAAATGAAGCTAAAATGAAGCACCTTTGGAGTACGTTGCAGGTGTCAAATTCTTTAATTTACAAAACACAAACACACGGGTCAGTGACATCATAGGAAATGTCGTACCTGTATGCTGCCACCTCCAATCCGAGCCCCATCTTAACCTGCAGGAGGTCCTGATGCTCCTTTAGCTTTTCTGAAATGGTGTTGGCCAAAATCTGGCGCTCATTTTCCAGCTCTTCAATGATAATCTGCAAAAGAGGAAGAGAGTCAGTTTCCTACTTTCTTCAACCAACTAATAAAAAACATGAAGAGATCTGAGTATTAGACCCTGAGTTAGCATCTGAGTGGCGACTCAATAGTGTCTGTAGGTGTGAGTGTGTGAGTGAATGTGTGAGTGTGTGTGTGCGTTGCCCTTTGAAGGACTAGCGCCCCCTCCAGGGACCCACCGCGACCCTGAGCTGGATTAGGAACACCTACCTCGTTTCTACACTCATTGTCCACTTTATCAGCTCCACTGACCATAGAGGAGAACCTTGTAGTTCTACAGTTACAGAGTGCACCCGTTTCTCTGTAAACTTTCTTATCCCTATTTCACCCTGCTTTACAGAGACACTGATGTGGTGGTGTTGTGTGAGTGTGGGATCAGACACAGCAGTGCTACTAGAGTTTTTAAAGCCCTCAGTGTCAGTGCTGGACTAAGAATACAGTGTCCACTGATGAAGGACTAGACAAGGTTGACCAACACAAACTGTGCAGCGACAGATGAGCTACTGTCTCTGACTTTACATCTACAAGGTGGACCAACGAGGGAGGAGTGTCTCACAGAGTGGACAGTGAGTGGATACAGTGTTTAAGAAGTCAAGCAGCACTGCTGTGTCTGGTCTAATCTTACAACTGATTATGTATTCTAACATACTGCTTAGCAGTTTATGTATGTGTTTATAAACATTGTGAATACAAGGTTCATAAGAAGCTATTAATACCAGTCTAATAAAACATAAATAAAGGAAACAGTTATCTCAGTGCCTGGCTGGAGTGATCAGAATGTATTTTGGGCGCAACCCCTTCTGTGATGCACCTGTTGAGGATCTCCTGCAACACCCTCCCCCCCTGACACAGTCATTGTGTATTTTAAGGAGACAGGTCTGGTAACTGGCCAATAGCCAGAAGCCTGAATTAGGGCCATTAAGTGATTCATCAAGCAGATCAGACACACAAGGTGCTGTAGTATCCGGGACATGTAAATGTAACTCTTCCTAGGAGTCAAGCCTTTAAAATCCTCTTTGCTTGTCGCGAAACAGACTGAATCCATGTTGCTGTGTCTTCCTGGGACAGGGCATGGGAAATCACGCAAAAATGTCTGTCAATAAACACATCGTCGCAGCCCAATCAAAAACGTGTGTCTCCAAAAATACCAAACCGGAGCACCCGGAGGAAACCCACACAGACACAGGGAGAACACCGTGTGACTGTCGCAGTCACACAGCTCCAGGGGCCTGGAGGTTGTGGGTTCGATTCCCCTTCCGGGTGACTGTCTGTGAGGAGTGTGGTGTGTTCTCCCTGTGTCTGCGTGGGGTTTCCTTTGGGTGACTGTTTGTGAGGAATGTGGTGTGTTCTCCCTGTGTCCGCGTGGGTTTCCTCTGGGTGATTGTCTGTGAGGAGTGTGGTGTGTTCTCCCTGTGTCCGCGTGGGTTTCCTCCGGGTGACTGTCTGTGAGGAATGTAGTGTGTTCTCCCTGTGTCCGCATGGGTTTCCTCCGGGTGACTGTCTGTAAGGAGTGTGGTGTGTTCTCCCTGTGTCTGCGTGGGTTTCCTCCGGGTGCTCCGGTTTCCTCCCACAGTCCAAAAACACATGTTGGTAGGTGGATTGGCGACTCAAAAGTGTCTGTGTGTGTGTGTGTGTTGCCCTGTGAAGGCATGGCGCCCCCTCCAGGGTGTATTCCCGCCTTGCGCCCAATGATTCCAGGTAGGCTCTGGACCCACTGTGACCCTGAACTGGATAAGGGTTACAGATGATGAATGAATGAATAATTTAAATGTAGAAATGTACTATTCACTCCCAGATCTGAGAAAACCGAGCTGCAAAGAAAATTATCAGTGTATTTATTGTGGGATGTCACAAAATATGATTCAGTGTTGTGCATCCTCTTTTAAGCATTAGCTTTGTCTGTGTTCAGTTAGGAGCATTTCATCCTGGAATAGTTGGGTAATGAGGCATGAATGGAGGACATCCTATCAGAACGATGCTAATTAAAACACAGCAGCAAAAGCAGGGATGAAGAGATTTCGGAAAGTGGTTATGCAAAAACTCTGTTAAGGACATTTTGAAATGACTTAAGTTGACCTCATGGGGGAGAGGTTATACGAGGCTGCAAGCTTTTTACAGAAGATAAGCAGCGGCTCATTCACTTTACACAACAATGAACGTTCTCCTAAATGATGGGCTTACGTTATCTAGCTCACTCATAATTACGGCTCTGTGGAGCAGCAGCCCTGGTCCAGAAGATAATGTAAATTGAGATTAAACTGTTGTGACTCTTCACCCAGACCTCCCCAGTGGCCTTGGTAATGACAGGTGTGAGCTTGATGCTCGTCTAGTTTTCCCCAAGTACACAACATTTAAGAATAAACCTCAGATATTTTAAACCAAATAACAGTTTTCTTTAATCAGGGTGAAGCATCTCTATATTCTACATTCATTTTAATATGTAAAGCACTAAGTGTTTCCCTGTCGCTGCTCTGTATTGTGGTCTGGATGCTGGTTAATCTCAGGGCTGTGCCAGTTTGTTTTCCAGCATGGCATCTATCTCCAGTAGCCTGTAGTGATTGAAGGTGGGTGTGGCCCTCCTCTGGGAGAGAGAGAGAGAGTAGATGTTTTTCTGTGCAGTTTCTTTTTTTCAACGGGTGCTTTCAGCGCTTAATATTACCAACAGGACCTAGTGTGTTCACTACAAGATCATTTCTGCGGTTGTGAGATGAAAAAAAGAGGTTAACCTGCCTCAGAATCTTATTCAACACTTCTGTTTTTGTTTGTAAACAAGAAGAACGGACTCCATCCCCCTTTCTCCTTAATTTGCATAAACATTTAATGCATTCAGCAGACACTCTTTCCACAAACTAATTCGCACTTCTTACCCTTTTTTTAAATCTTTTTTTTTACTGTAAGAATGCAGTATATTCCCTGAATCTACAGGGTGGGCCATTTATATGGATACACCTTAATAAAATGTGAATGGTTGGTGATATTAACTTCCTTTTTCAAGGAAACTTTTCAAGATGGGTGGTGACCATGGCGGCCATTTTGAAGTCGACCTGAAACTACGGATACTGGAAGCCTGTGCTAGCATTTCTCCTGCGGTGTTGCTATCAGTGTGTGAAGAGTGGGAGAAGAGGGTTGCATTGACAATCCAACACAATGGGCAGCACTCTGAGCACATTTTATAAGTGGTCAGAAACTTGTAAATAACTCATGAAAGAATAAAGTTACATTGTTTTTCTTGTGAAATTCCCAATAAGTTTGATGTGTCACATGACCCTCTTCCCATTGAAAATACAAAAGTTGGATCCAAAATGTCAGACTTCAAAATGGCCGCCATGGTCACCACCCATCTTGAAAAGTTTCCCCCCTCCCATATACTAATGTGCCACAAACAGGAAGTTAATATCACCCACCATTCCCATTTTATTAAGGTGTATCCATATAAATGGCCCACTCTATTGGCCCAATAAATTAAAAAAATATTATTAATATTGTTAATCAAAGAAGACGTTTCAAAGGCATTGTTAAGAAAGATGTAGAAAATGCTCTGATATATTTTACCTGTAATGCCTCAATAAATAAAAATGTATAAAAAAAGAATTCTCTTTGTTTAATATATCACATCATCGCTGTCCACAGAAAACCAAGTAAATCATCTGAATACATCAGCTGCTCTCAAAATTTTCAAAGGTTAAGCACCTCTCAGAACTCACTCACTCACTCAAATCTAGCCCTAAATCCTCCACAAGGGGGAACCACTCACCCACATCAAACAAGTGTTATTCATTCATTCATTCATTCATTCATGATCTGTAAGCGCTTATCCAGTTCAGGGTCGCGGTGGGTCCAGAGCCTACCTGGAATCATTGGGCGCAAGACGGGAATACACCCTGGAGGGGGCGCCAGTCCTTCACAGGGCAACACACACTCACACACATTCACTTCCACATTCACATTCAGTTGCCAATCCACCTACCAACATGTGTTTTTGGACTGTGGGAGGAAACTGGAGCACCCGGAGGAAACCCACGTGGACACGGAGAGAACACACCAACTCCTCACAGACTGTCACCCGGAGCGGGAATCGAACCCACAACCTCCAGGTCCCTGGAGCTGTGTGACTGCGACACCTACCTGCTGCGCCACCGTGCCGCCCAAGTGCTTTTCAGAGTTTCGCATTAAAGACAGCCATGTCATTAATTCATTCATTCATCTTCTGTAACCTCTTCATCTTGATCAGGGTCAAGGTGGGTCCAGAGCCAATGCAGACTCATTGACAAGGCACCAGTCACTCACCCACTCACTCACACACACACACACACACTTGTGAACAATTTCCAACACTCACCCAGTTTCATTAGTGTGTGTGCTTTTTGTAAATTGCCTAATGTTGTTGTATGTAAACTATACGCCTCCCGACACGGCTCGCGTTTTCTTCACTGACCTGATACTGACAGATGTCTCCTCTAAAGTTCTCCTGCATGTTGACGAGCTGTTCCTCCAGCTGCAGCTGAATCTTGCCGTGTTTCTCCAGCTCTGCCCTCAGTCTGTTCAGCTCAGAGTTGTACTGCACCCTCTCTTTCCTGAAGTCTTCCAGCATCAGCTGGTCTGCTTTCACGGCTTCCTCCATTTCTTCCACTCTCTGTCGATACATCTCCAAAGTTTCCATCCAGCTCTCAGACAAGTGATGTGCATACTGCTCCACTTCTTCCACACTGACAGCTGGCAAGCCACGGCGGGCCTCAGTCGCTACGCTGTCAGACAGACGGGCACAGGTACAGGTCGGTTTATTAGGGGCTACATACAATGGAATATAGTCCCTAGTTTAAAGTAACAATGGCAACGACATGTTGACCCCCTGGTACTACACCTCTGGTACTACTGTAGTACTATTATGAAATAAAAACTATACATATTATGTGTGTGTGTGTGTGTGTTCCACAAGTGAACAGGGCTCTTAATGAAACATCTGTGACCTGTTTTGGTCAAAATACCACAAGGATCAAACCTCACAGCAGAATCCGAATATGTCTCAACAGCTCTCTTCAGAACGGCCGGCTTCGCCACCTGTTCCTTTAAATGATAACAAGCCGCTGTTCACCCCGACCAGAGAGAACAGCAGTAAGGAGCGAGGAGCAGAAGCCCTGGTTTATAGTCATTTACATAGTTCGGTTTCTGCAGTGCAGAGCTCTATTATATAAGAGGCTCTATTCTCTCCATTACAGGTCAGTGGAGGATCACAATTTTTTTTTACTATTTAAGATATAAATATTAAATAGTGTTGCAAACATCCGCAAAAAAACATTGAATTTACAGATTCAGGTTTCTTATGTCATAATCCTAAGGGACAAATCCTTTCAACTTGTGGGGTGGGGCTTTCGAGCTGCAGGGGAGAGGAGGACGTGTGGGTGGAGATAGAGGTTGGCGCTAAATTACATATTCATACATCTCTGCATATTGAATGATGGTGAAGGAGTAGAGCTGCATTTAAGACCCTTTAAAGGTACAGTGTGACTATTTTTTTTCTTGGACCTAACTTTTCAGTCTGTATAGAGGGGTGCGCTTTGGGGAATTAATAAATGACCAGGGGGTGGGCTTTAACAGGGTGTAGTTCTAGGCCCTCTCCTCAGCTTTGAATTTACAGTTAAACTACAGTGTTCCCAGTTCCCAGACTGAGCCCAGTACCTTTTCCTCTGAGGGTGCCCAGGAGTCCCTCGCGCGTGCACCTGGCTCCTGAGATGGGTCATATCTTTCCGGTGGGCGTCCTCCAGGCGCGCGTACTCGTGCTGGAGCTGACCGAGGCGCTGCTCGAGCGCGGTGTTATGGTGTTGGGCGCCTCGGAGCTGTTTCTCCCAGTCCCTCAGCTCTCCGCCCAGGCCTTTACTGACCGCGCTCTCCTCGGAGCACAGAGCCCGGAGGCTCTCAAACTCCCTGCGGAGGGTCTCTCTCTCCAGCTCCGCCTTGTTCTTCTCGAAGGAGAGGCGTTCCAGCAGCCTCCTCATCTCCCTCAGCTCCTCCATGTGTCCGCTCTCCCTGCCCGCGCACCTGCTCTCCCGCTCGGCGGCGAGCTCTCTCTCCAGGCGGGCGTTCTCCTCCTCCAGGACCCGCGCCCGGCTCAGGTACTGACCGAGCCTCTGGTTCAGCTCCTGCAGCTGGTGCTTCTCGCTCTCGAACATCCTCCTCGAGGGAAACATCTTCCTCTAGGGTCGAAGTGGGACGAAGTGGCGGTGAAACTCCTGGACGCTAGCCCCGCGGTGTTGTCATGGGTCCGTGTGGAGAGTGAGAGGCTGCGGGCGTTGTTATGTTTGTGTTGAGGAGCGGAGAGGAGACACAGAGAGGCGTTCCTCACTCACCCTCCTCCACCCCGGGGGCAGATGTGACAGGGGCGTCATTTTTTCCTCCACCCGTTTTCCGACAAACCACGCCCTCATAGACTGTGATTGGCTACTTCTCTACGTCGTGCTAATAAACAGTCCACCGCCACAAAGCTTTTAAAGGAACACTAGGTAGGATTTTAAAATTAAAGTTACAGCTTCAAATACATGGTGAAGAGAATAGAGCCTCTGTCATCGCTACTCCAGGCGCAGCACTGCAGAAACTGCACTATGTGCATTTCCATGAAGAGTACCACTACCTCTTTTATTCAGTACAGTAGGAAAGAGATATAAAAGTGAATTACCCTCTGCAGCTGTAAGGGGAGTCCAGGGCGGTGCATGTGCAGTGTGTGCAGGAAACGTTCCTGAAAAGAAAGGGCTCTGTTTTCACATGCATTGACTCTGACTTCATCCCAGAGTCTTTATTAGGAGGCTAGAGGGACAAAGTCTGAATGTCGCACATGTTTACGATCGCACATATAACTTTCTGGGTTACTGGGCATGTGTGAAAGGGGCTATAATGTTCCTTTAATGCTGGAGTAGGTGATATATTAAAGAAACACTAGGTACGATTTGGTATTTTTGCTCCTGGCCTCTTCCTACAGTTGCACAGTGTACTTCACTTTTACAGAACTGTCCTGAAATCAAGAGTGTGTTTGTGTGTGTGTTTTCTTGGATTCCTATCCTCCTCCAAAAGTTACACAGTGCAGTTTCTGCAGGGCTGAGCCCAGAGTAGAGTAGAGAGAGAGAGAGAGAGCTTACCACAAATAGCAGCTGGATGAAGACTCACTGTAGCTGTTGGGTGTTTTATTACAGGTAAGACGTGTGGTAGGCAGAGGGTGTTTGAAAGCGAAGCATTGTGCTGCTGTGTGTGTGTGTGTTCAAGTAGGGATGACTATTTCCAACCACTGACTTGCATACTGATTTCTACACAATCACCTACTCCAAGTTTAAAGGTGCCGTCTGAAAGATTCCAGGTGATCTAGCAGAAATGAAATATACTATACACACTCAAGTGTTCATTAGTGTGCAGTCCCCTAAAGCTATAAGCCATTTTGTTTTCTTTTCAGACGTGCTGTCACTTTAATATATTAAAGTCCTCCTCTATTCAACAATAAAACCCTACAAATGGTTCTCTGTTAAGTATCACATATTTGCGTGGGTTTCCTCCGGGTGACTGTCCTTGAGGAGTGTGGTGTGTTCTCCCTGTGTCTGCGTGGGTTTCCTCCGCATGACTGTCTGTGAGGAGTGTGGTGTATTTCTCCCTGTGTCTGCGTGGGTTTCCTCCGGGTGACTGTCTGTGAGGAGTGTGGTGTGTTCTCTCTGTGTCTGCGTGGGTTTCCTCCGGGTGACTGTCCTTGAGGAGTGTGGTGTGTTCTCTCTGTGTCTGTGTGGGTTTTCTCCGGGTGATTGTCCTTGAGGAGTGGGGTGTGTTCTCCCTGTGTCTGCGTGGGTTTCCTCCGGGTGACTGTCCTTGAGGAGTGTGGTGTGTTCTCCCTGTGTCTGTGTGGGTTTTCTCTGGGTGATTGTCCTTGAGGAGTGTGGTGTGTTCTCCCTGTGTCTGCGTGGGTTTCCTCCGGGTGACTGTCCTTGAGGAGTGTGGTGTGTTCTCCTTGTGTCTGTGTGGGTTTTCTCCGGGAGATTTTCCTTGAGGAGTGTGGTGTGTTCTCCCTGTGTCTGCGTGGGTTTCCTCCGGGTGACTGTCCTTGAGGAGTGTGGTGTGTTCTCCCTGTGTCTGTGTGGGTTTTCTCTGGGTGATTGTCCTTGAGGAGTGTGGTGTGTTCTCCCTGTGTCTGCGTGGGGGGGGGGGGGGGGGGGGGGGGGCTAGACGGCAGTATGACATCATAATGATGAAATGACTGGCACTTGGCTCTTCTAGTGTCAAAGTCCTTGAATGGAAATGCACAATATTTCATTTAAACCATTGTTCAGGCCCCAATTCTGAGGTTTTCAGTATCTGCTTAAAAAATAAAAGAGAAATATATTTTACATATAAAACAGTGTTTTGTTTTCTCATGGGCTGTCATACTAATAAACAGTATGAGGTAGAAATGGCGGAGAGCTCTACAGGTGTGATCTGTTAAACATTAGCACTGTGACATGAGTGGGAGGAGCTCTACAGCAGCCATGGTGACCTTGGTGCTTTGTGTGGATTAAAATCTCTAGGTGGAGCAGGGTACATTCAAAAAGCCCTTATATCAACAGCAGGGCACTCAGTCTACGCTTTTACCATTGAGAGTCCTCCATTAACACGGAGTCATAGCCACTTCCTATTGGCTTACTGACAGTATAGAAGTATAAACTGTGGGCCAATCACAGCGCAGGAAGAAGGGGTGTCTGAATACGGGTGGGAAAAACAAAGCTTAAACACAGACCCCCTCTCTGCGCTGTGAGAACATGGCTCTCCCAAGTGGACGGAGCTGGACAGTGCAGCAGCCTTTACTCCTCCTTCCTCTCCTCCCTCTCTCTGTCTTTCTTCACTCGGAGCTCTCTTTAGAATCCTAGTTTATTTTGAGGCAGTGACTTTCACAGTTCAGTCGTGAGTATGAAGAGCCGTTTAGTGAGTTCTCTCCCTCTCTGTCTAACCCTAACTCCCCCTCTCTCTCTCCAGCCCAGGTCTTTGTCCCATGTTTGGTGTTGAGCTGTGGTTGGGGAGACGAGCTGAAGGAGAAAAGCTCTGTTCTCAAACATGTCTTTGAGTGGGAAGGACTCCTCTTCTCAGAAGGAACTGGTCGTGGTCACAGGTTAGTGGCAGGTTAAATTTAGCCTGATTGTTAGTGAACTGTGCCTAAACAGATATTTTCTCTGTGACGTCTACTACGGATACATCAACGGTAAACACACACTAATTTCACTAGTAGGTCTGTTATTGTAATACACCTACTTAGCCACCAGAGTGCGCTTATCCTGAAGCCAAAGCAGAGCGCTACTTCATTAGTCATGGCGACCTCTACTGGCCAAGCGGGTGAACAACAACAACAAACGGACACTTCGTCCCAGAGTGCAGTTTTTCAAGTTTTTGTGCTGACGTCACTGCTAAAATATCTATTTACATTGTATTCTTTGTATTTAACGGCTTATTTCTATTAGTGTAATTAAATAAAATCACCTCGTACAACTGTAATTTGTTTAGGGTTTGGACCTTTTCGACAACACCTGGTGAACGCAAGCTGGGAAGCAGCTAAGGTATTATTCTCTGCTCAGACGTTTTCTAATGTAGAGTTCTTGTTTTTATGTTTATATTTCATATTATCATTTTTCTGTAGGGATATTATTTATGAAAACAAATGCCACCACATTATATGCTACACGGCTGAATCTGAAATCAAGGGCATTAATCCAGAGTTTGTTTCCCTTGGCTCCCACTCCTCTGTGATTAGTTCTGCATTACACATACACTCCAACTCATCCCAAGTTTATTGAGTGTCACTCCATCTCTCCAGAGGGTGTATGTTCACTGCTCAAGAGCTCAAAGCAGCTACAGCTCAGTTTACGACACCCTGCACTTTCTTTTCTTTTAAATAGTTTTAATCATTTTTATCAAAGGTGCTCTATAAATAAAACTTGCCCTGCCTTGCCTAAGGAATAGAGGGTTTGCACTGCTCTAGTTCATGTGCAGCTGCTCCAGAGCGTCCCATGTGTGGAGTGTGGAGATTATATAAACTGTGTGTGCAGTTATACAGTCTGTATTGGACGTCTACAGGTTTGAACATATGTAGGTGCATTCAACAAAAAGGTCCAGCTTCATCCAGACAGTCAACACTGAAGTGAAACCTATAAACACAGCTCCATATGGCAGCTTTTACAGTAACACTATGGAATATTCTAAAACATATATGTCTCATATATATCTGATTAAGGCAGAATATTAACTATTTGACGTGTTTCTTGTAGGGTTTGAAAAGGGCCGGTCTTGGAGAGGGCACAGATATCGACATAGCAGAGATTCCTGTGAGTTACGCTAAAGCTCGGCAAGCTCTTGTTGAAATATGGCAGAGAATGAAACCAAAGGCAAGTTTACAAAAGTACCATTGTCCTGACAGAACTTAGACAAGGCCAGCGAAGATATTTCACATTTCTTGCATTCTGTCATCTTGCCAAGACATTTTCTGTGTCCATTGGGTCTGGTTTGGGAAATTTACTGAAGTGCTGTCTCCTAAGTGAGATTACAGTGGCGGTCAGTGTGGCAATCCTGAATGCAATCATCCCCCCACGGTGCTCAGATATATCTGTTTCACACAGATTCAGACTGAGATGCTGTGAACCCTGAGGAAAAAAGTACTGTATGAAGTTTCATTCATCACTTACGCCTTCTTCACAGCCCTGTTCAGGAGGGCCGCTTTCAGCACCCATTCCTTTAAATGATAATGAGCTGCTCCCTGTGAGGACAGCGAGCAGCAGGGTGACTGTGAGGAGTGTGGTGTGTTCTCTCTGTGTCTGCGTGGGTTTCCTCTGGGCGACTGTCTGTGAGGAGTGTGGTGTGTTCTCTCTGTGTCTGCGTGGGTTTCCTCTGGGCGACTGTCTGTGAGGAGTGTGGTGTGTTCTCTCTGTGTCTGCGTGGGTTTCCTCTGGGTGACTGTCTGTGAGGAGTGTGGTGTGTTCTCTCTGTGTCTGCGTGGGTTTCCTCTGGGTGACTGTCTGTGAGGAGTGTGGTGTGTTCTCTCTGTGTCTGCGTGGGTTTCCTCCGGGTGACTGTCTGTGAGGAGTGTGGTGTGTTCTCTCTGTGTCTGCGTGGGTTTCCTCTGGGTGACTGTCTGTGAGGAGTGTGGTGTGTTCTCTCTGTGTCTGCGTGGGTTTCCTCCGGGTGACTGTCTGTGAGGAGTGTGGTGTGTTCTCCCTGTGTCTGCGTGGGTTTCCTCTGGGTGCTCCGGTTTTCTCCCACAGTTCAAAAACACACGTTGGTAGGTGGATTGGCGACTCAAAACTGTCCATAGGTGTGAGTGAATGTGTGAGTGTGTGTGTTGCCCTGTGAAGGACTGGCGCCCCCTCCAGGGTGTGTTCCTGCCTTGCGCCCAATGATTCCAGGTAGGTTCTGGACCCACCGCAAGCCTGCACTGGATAGGCGCTTACAGACAATGAATGAATGAATTGTAATTGGTTTAAACCAATGAAAGGATTCAAGAATCGTCTCCTGACCACATGCCTTCCCTCTGATTAACAGGTTGCTGTCCACTTGGGCATAGCACCAGGAGCCAGATGCATCATTCTGGAACAGACCGCCAAGAACCACGGCTACAAGGACAGAGATGTGTGTGGCTCGTGTCCTGCCAATAATTGCTGCATTGAAGGAGGAGCCGAGTGGCTGGACTCCATTATAGACATGAGGTCACTTGCCAAGCACTTAAAAGGGCTCAGTCTGGATGTCATCTACTCTAGGGATGCTGGGAGGTTTGTACTTGCTACCATATTTACAAATGTGTCAGATGTATTATTTTCTCATAGATGACTTGTGAGGACAGAGTAGTAGCAGCAGCAGCAGTAAAGGTGTTACGTACGCGTCCAGCATCATTACCATATGGGGTCAGGGCAATAAAACTGGAGCGTAGAATGAAGTGCATTTGCTGCATGTGCTGTTTTGCAGGTACCTGTGTGAATTTGTTTATTACTGCTCCCTCCAATACGGGCAGAGGAGGGCAGTGTTCGTCCATGTGCCGGCCTCAGGCAGCCTGGCACGCTCAGACACTCTGGTGCCACAGCTCCAGATCATCGTCCAGACCTTGTTACACCAGCTGGACACGCAGCACCTGCGTGAAAACCAAACAGCACGAGCAGAAGAATGCACCACGAGCTGGGATTCCTCAGGGGCAATAAACAACGTTCACAAGGAAACACGAAGCCAAGATCCACACGAGTCTCATTCACTTTTTTAATTCAAAATTTTTAAGAAATAAAAAGAAAATACATGAAAATTCTTCAGATACACATTAAGCCAATGGCATGTAAAAAGTATACCATCTCAACTAGAGGTGAGGAGAAAATAAAATAAAAGGAGGAGGCCTCAGATACATCATTTACGAGAAGACAAGAATATACCAGCCAAGCCGTTTCACCAAATCAGACCCTACTCATCAGTTCAGTGACAGATATAGTTCTTTGCGAAAGGAGAAATGAAAAGCATTAACATCTGAACATGTCTCAGTACAGTAGAACAAGGCCCCTTAGACGTTTTTTTTATTTCTTGTTTTTATTTTTTCGGAATGCCAAGCAAATGAACAGTGCCTGGAAAACGACGCTTATAAAACCTCCAGATCATTATTGCAGTTAGAATGCATCCATGCATCTTCTCCAAACCTGAGGTTTCGCATTCTGTAGAAACACAATAAAATGAAATCATACGATACTCAAGAAATGAAAAGTCAAATCCGTTCGGTCGATCTACCTTCAGGTTCGCGAAGAACTGGCATTGAAACGAGCGCTATTTCTACTGTAAACGTATCTCTTTTATTTTACAATTCTAGTCATGTTAACTCTGGCATGACTACCCGTAATCTACTGGACATCGCTGTCCTATTTGTGTCTGTGTTTCTGTAGTACATCTGTAACCTACAGGTAACTAAGGAACCTTGGCAGCATTCAGTGAAAACTGACATTCACCTTGCAACAGGCCGACCCTTTTGTCCATTTCATTACAGAAACAAAACAAAAACAGAAATAAATATCACCAATCTCTATTTTTTTATTTTTCTCATTATAAAGACATCAAAAAATCTACATCACTACATCTACATGTGATACACTCCCATCCATTTACACACGCAACAACACAAGCACAAGGCCTTTTGAACAACTGATTTGGATTTCGTCTTGTGCCGCGCAGAACGCTATTCTTTTTTTTTTTTTTTCCCTCTCACGCTGTCCTCCAGCAAAACCTGATCTCCCGACCCGGTCTCCCTATCACCGGCCCCCTGTTTTCAGCCCTGGAAGTCCTCTTCCACAAGCTCAAGAGCGAAGTGCCACGGAGCAGACCTTCCAGGGTCGGTACGATTATGGGCCACGGAGTCCTTTTGTGTTCTTCACCACATTACTTTACTTTAGAGTGAATTTCAATGCTCTGATCCCCTTATATCCACTCTGTAGATTTTTCCGTAGAGACCCAAACCCTGCCCAGTGCTTTGGACAGCCAGCTGTGATGGAGAGGTATTAAACAAACCCAAAGAGTGAAGCAGCATATTGTGAGCAGCAGTAGAGAAGAGAGAGCGAGAGAGCGAGAGAGAAAGACACTAAACTACAATCCTGTCTCTGTCACACTCTCTGGAGAAGGATATAGTGAAGAGGGTTTCTTTAATGACGTTAGGCCCTTGGTGTGTGTGGTCACGTTAAAGAGAACAGAAGAAGAAATGATGGAGAATGATGTTGTAAGTCTAGGCAGCATTCAGAAACATGGTGAACTGAGAATGCCAGATCCTTCGGGCCTGGATTCCGGATTTCCGAAAGGATGTTAAAAGCGGTTAAGACCTCCCCTATACTGAAAATATCACTACATCTACAAGCAGGTGTAGCTAACACCTCAAGATCACGCAAAGGACTAGATTACATTATGATGGTTACAGGGGGATTTTCAGAACCCGGGTCCAGACCGTTCAAAATCTTTGGCTGGTCAAAGGGCGTTACGTGTGAGGGCTGAGGTGAAGGAATGACAAGGCGGCAGCACCGCAGCGCTAACACAGTGGTACTTCTTTAACAGCTGGAAGAGGGGTAGGTGTGATCAGTGCTACAAACACAGACTCAGAGTCACACGGCTATGACTGGCACACAGAGAAGGGGATGTGTTAGAGTGGGAGTTATCGGGAGACGTTACAGGAACAAAACTCCAGGTCACGAAGTCTGTCGGAGGAAGGAGAGCACAGATTGTGCGAAGTACACAGCCGCAGTCGCAGCCTTTTTTACATTTTTAAACCAGAGCATGTTTGGTCTTCACTCACTATCTGCTAGCAGTTCCGAGAGCACACTAAGTGCGTGAAGTACAGCGTGTTGTACACATGCCGATGTAGATTGCAACAAGTCTGAGATGTGAAATGAAAGGGTCCTTCCGATTAATGCCAAATAGTGGTTCTGTTGGCTTAAGCTTCATCTGTACCCAGATATCTGTCCCTTAAGAGTACTTCCCTGGCCAGGCTTTGGGAAATCGTCAGTTCTGTTTCAGTTGGAAATCAGTCAAAACCTTTGTAAAATGAAACCATGGAAGTCAAACCCTCAAAGCCAGGTGCATTAGGTGAGGATTCCTGGTTGTGGAAATCACTGTGTGTTTTGGAATGGAGAGAGGAGACTGGACACTGTCCCAAACGGCAGTGGATCTGTGTAATTTAGATTTCTGATATGCACGCATGGCCTTCTGAATGCACAAAGGTAAGATTAATCACTTTTAAAGCAGTCTACAAGGGGTTAAAATGGGTACAGACATGTAGTCCTCATGACTTGGTTCTGGCCTGATCACTTCAGTAGCCCTTTGAGTCGTATCACCGAAAAACATTTACAAAGCTGAGAGCACAACAGCGTTAAGGGAAAACGATAGGAAAATATCGAGAACAGAACACAAACCCGAGAACAGAACACAAACCCGAGAACAGAACACAAACCCGAGAACAGAACTAAAAGCCCGAGAACAGAACACAAACCCGAGAACAGAACACAAACCCGAGAACAGAACACAAACCCGAGAACAGAACTAAAAGCCCGAGAACAGAACACAAACCCGAGAACAGAACACAAACCCGAGAACAGAACTAAAAGCCCGAGAACAGAACACAAACCCGAGAACAGAACACAAACCCGAGAACAGAACTACAAGCCCGAAAACTGAACTACAAACCCGAGAACAGAACCAAAACCGAGAACAGAACACAAACCCGAGAACAGAACTACAAGCCCGAGAACAGAACACAAACCCGAGAACAGAACTAAAAGCCCGAGAACAGAACACAAGCCCGAGAACAGAACTACAAGCCCGAGAACAGAACTACAAGCCCGAGAACAGAACACAAACCCGAGAACAGAACACAAACCCGAGAACAGAACTACAAGCCCGAGAACAGAACACAAACCCGAGAACAGAACACAAACCCGAGAACAGAACTACAAGCCCGAGAACAGAACACAAACCCGAGAACAGAACTACAAGCCCGAGAACAGAACACAAACCCGAGAACAGAACTACAAGCCTGAGAACAGAACACAAACCCGGGAACAGAACTACAAGCCCGAGAACAGAACACAAACCCGAGAACAGAACACAAACTCGAGAACAGAACAAAAACCCGAGAACAGAACTACAAGCCCGAGAACAGAACACAAACCCGGGAACAGAACACAAACCCGAGAACAGAACTACAAGCCCGAGAACAGAACACAAACCCGAGAACAGAACACAAACCCGAGAACAGAACTACAAGCCCGAGAACAGAACACAAGCCCGAGAACAGAACACAAGCCCGAGAACGAAACCAAAACCGAGAACAGAACACAAACCCGAGAACAGAACCAAACCCGAGAACAGAACACAAACCCGAGAACAGAACTACAAGCCCGAGAACTGAACTAAAAGCCCGAGAACAGAACACAAACCCGAGAACAGAACACAAACCCGAGAACAGAACTACAAACCCGAGAACAGAACACAAACCCAGAGAACAGAACTAAAAGCCAGAGAACAGAACTAAAAGCCCGAGAACTGAACTAAAAGCCCAAGAACAGAACACAAACCCGAGAACAGAACACAAACCCGAGAACAGAACTACAAGCCCGAGAACAGAACACAAACCCGAGAACAGAACACAAACCCGAGCACAGAACACAAACCCGAGCACAGAACTAAAACCCGAGAACAGAACACAAACCCGAGAACAGAACACAAACCCGAGCACAGAACTAAAACCCGAGAACAGAACACAAACCCGAGAAGAGAACTACAAGCCCGAGAACAGAACTACAAACCCAACACAGAACACAAACCCGAGAACAGAACTAAAAGCCCGAGAACTGAACTAAAAGCCCGAGAACAGAACACAAACCCGAGAACAGAACACAAACCCGAGAACAGAACTACAAACCCGAGCACAGAACTAAAAGCCCGAGAACTGAACTAAAAGCCCGAGAACTGAACTAAAAGCCCGAGAACAGAACACAAACCCGAGAACAAAACTACAAGCCCGAGAACAGAACTACAAACCCGAGCACAGAACACAAACCCGAGCACAGAACACAAACCCGAGCACAGAACACAAACCCGAGCACAGAACTAAAACCCGAGAACAGAACACAAACCCGAGAACAGAACTACAAGCCCGAGAACTGAACTAAAAGCCCGAGAACAGAACTACAAACCTGAGAACAGAACTACAGGCCCGAGAACAGAACACAAACCCGAGAACAGAACTACAGGCCCGAGAACTGAACTACAAGCCCGAGAACTGAACTAAAAGCCCGAGAACAGAACTACAAACCTGAGAACAGAACTACAGGCCCGAGAACTGAACTACAAGCCCGAGAACTGAACTACAGGCCCGAGAACTGAACTACAAGCCCGAGAACAGAGCACAAACCCGAGAACAGAACTACAAGCCCGAGAACAGAACACAAACCCAAGAACAGAACTACAAGCCAGAGAACTGAACTACAAGCCCGAGAACAGAACTACAAACCCGAGAACAGAACACAAACCCGAGAACAGAACTACAAACCCGAGAACAGAACACAAACCCGAGAACAGAACTAAAACCAGAGAACAGAACACAAACCCGAGAACAGAACTACAAGCCCGAGAACTGAACTACAAACCCGAGAACTGAACTACAAGCCCGAGAACTGAACTACAAGCCCGAGAACAGAACTACAAACCCGAGAACAGAACTACAAGCCGGAGAACAGAACACAAACGCGAGAACAGAACTACAAGCCAGAGAACTGAACTACAAGCCCGAGAACAGAACTACAAACCCGAGAACAGAACACAAACCCGAGAACAGAACACAAACCCGAGAACAGAACTACAAACCCGAGAACTGAACTACAAGCCCGAGAACTGAACTACAAGCCAGAGAACTGAACTACAAGCCCGAGAACAGAACTACAAACCCGAGAACAGAACACAAACCCGAGAACAGAACTACAAACCCGAGAACAGAACACAAACCCGAGAACAGAACTAAAACCAGAGAACAGAACACAAACCCGAGAACAGAACTACAAGCCCGAGAACTGAACTACAAACCCGAGAACTGAACTACAAGCCCGAGAACTGAACTACAAGCCCGAGAACTGAACTACAAGCCCGAGAACTGAACTACAAGCCCGAGAACAGAACACAAACCCAGAGAACTGAACTACAAGCCCGAGAACAGAACTACAAGCCCGAGAACAGAACACAAACCCGAGAACAGAACACAAACCCGAGAACAGAACTACAAACCCGAGAACTGAACTACAAGCCCGAGAACAGAACAAAAGCTCGAGAACAGAACAAAAGCCCGAGAACAGAACAAAAACCCGAGAACACAACACAAACATAGTTCTTTGTGTTCTCCTTTAATGCTGTTGTGTTTTCAGCATGTGTTTGCTTTGTAACCACGGTTAAGAAATGACTCAAAGGGCCACCGTAGATAGTTGCAGTGGTACCTATGTTGTGAGCTATTCAATATATATTCTATATTATGACATACTTGACTTTAAGGCCATACTATAAATGCCCCACCAGCCCCTCTCTCTCCAGTCTCCAGTCCAACTACAGCATGTGGACTGTGATGCTGATCCAGAAACTGAGATTGCCCCTACAGACGTATGAAGAAAATAGTGAAATGTATTCTATCATTTTATACACATCATATATATATATATATATATAAGTGAGGTAGATAAACATTTGAAGAAAAAAATAATAAAAAGTCCCCCAGTCATGACACCACGGAAAAACATTATTTATATAATATTAGATATTTATACTGAATCATTGGGCCATTTATACAGTGATTTAAACTAATATCACAAAGAATAAAATAGAACAAAAATAAATAACCCTAACAAAAGGGGAAAGTAACCTTCTAAGAAGGGACAAATTCATGGGTGACACTTTTTAAAAGTACAAAGACAAATCCTTCCCAAAAACAGAAAACAAATCAGTGACACCTACTCAACCCCCCACACCCCACCCTCACCACTACACCGGCCCTTAGCCCACCCTGCTGTATTTGGTTTGCGTGAACTGAAGTGGGCCCTCATCCAGTGACTGGTGTGATGCGTACCATCGGAGGATGGAGCCTGTGACTGTCTATCGTTGGAGCGAGATGGTGAACGGTTGGGGTTCATAAGGCAAATTAAGACAACCCAGTTAGCCCTGTCAGTTCCTAAGCAAATATGCAAATGAGTTAAAACATCAGTTGATCTTAAAAAAACAAAACAAAAGGTTCATCATGAGCCCTGACTTGAGAATGAGGCACTAGGGGAAGCAGAGAGTGCTGTAGAAAGTCCAAACGGGAGGCGGAGGAGCGAGAGGGGACGGGAAATGTCGGGAGAGCAGAACATTAATTTCGACCTGAGATTGAGTTGCACCTAGAGGGGGCGAGACTAGGCGCAGTGCGAGAAAACTGGTACAAGGGTGTGTAATACTCACACACAGAGCTATGGTAGTTTTTATAGCCTACACATACTTAATAGTAATAATTACAATAATAATTCAACAGAAGCAGAAAATGATTCATTAAAAATCAGAAGGCAATGGACTGTATCTAGACACAACCTCTCGGGGGGAAAAGGGGGAGTCTGTTTTTAAATAGGATTTTTAAAATTTTTTTGTAGTTTTTTTTGTTTTACTTTCTTTTTTTATGCTAGAAGAGTATAAAGCATAAGAAAATGGACTGTAGTGGAGATCATAAAATATTAAACCTGAAGGATTTCTTTATATAATCATATATATTTATATATAACATCCATAAAAGAAAAAACGAATAAAATAGCAGCTTCTTTCTGTACAGACCAAGAAGTGAACATCAGAACCGTAAAAAAGTTATCAAAAGTGACACAAACCGATGATGTGTAAATGATCTGCTGGTCTAACATACAACTGTAAGACCTTTATAGGACTGTCGGAATTGTAAAGAGACTAAGTACAAGTCGAAAAACAAAAGAAACCTGCTGTGTACAATGCCTCACTTGCCTTGTGTTTCCAAACTTGAGCCAGCACCACCTTCCCTCAGCATTTGCTTCATTACTGAGCCAATCCCTTATATTCATATTTGGCTCAGCACTTGGTACGAGTTCGTTTATCGTCGTTTGGTGCCACACTGTCATCAGCCGACGATGTCCATCTCTGTGAAGCTGATATATCAGAGCCACACCAAAGGGGAGTGGACACAGATTCATTATGAATTTGAAGTTTAAAACATAAACAAAAATAAAAAAAAGGTGAAGCCAGTGTACGAGCTCAGTTCCTTGATTGTGATCCTTTCTTGTCCAAACTGAAAGAACTGTCGGGGAGCAGAAACACGTCAGTGATAAATACAAAAGAAAAATAAGCATTGATTTGGCAAACATTTGGCAGTTTCCAAAAAAAATAAAAAATAAAAAAGAGAAAAGGCCCATCCCTCACTTTAGAGGCGCAGCTGAAATGTACTGAAGACGTTACGTGGAGCTGTGGTCAACATGACCAATCAGGTGACGGTTCTAACACGCAGAGGACCAATAGCTGTCCTGCTCCTCCATGGAAGAGAAATAAAGAAACAGATCGGAGGAAGAGACGTGCAGCAATGGCCAAGAAGAATATGTGTGTTTTGTTTTAGAAAAAGACGCATACACTCGGACATGTGCGCATGCACGCGCACACACACACACACACACACACCTGTCATTTAAAAGAAAGTGCTCAGGCGTTGGGCTTGCTGGCTGATATGCAATTTTTTCTTTTATACATTTCTCTGACGGAGAATGTGTTAAATATGTTTAACTTCCTTTAAGAAAAAGATAAAAAGCAACAACAAGAACAACACATGATACAAACAGGATCTCGCTGCAGCTCATCAGTGGGATGTCAGGTGAGTGATCTGAAATATTGCCAGAGCGTTTCGCAGCCGTTCGTCTCCCACACAGTCGGGTTTCTCCCAAGTTCTCGGCCGGGGTGAAAAAAAACAAAGATCCAAATCATAAAAATAAGCAATCCACTGATGTACAGTAAAGATTATCGTCTATCTGGTTTTCCACCGAGTTTGACTCTTCAGGCGAGGAAAAAAGTACGTGACCACATAGACAGAAAGAGCGTGAGAGGATGGTTGGTTACCCTGTGCGGGGGAGGGGGGGGGGTGAATCAGCAGGCCGATGATTGGGGCAGTGGAAGCGCTCTCTCGTTCTTGCGGCCTCCGTTCATGTGTGCGTACGGCTGTGTGTCGTCAAAGGCCGGACCCAGTAGCACCACTGGCCCGTTGGCGGCTGCCTGTCCTGAGTGCTTGTCCAGGGCGAGGCCGGGAGAAGCCGAGGATGAAAGCGGGGAGGTGGAGGGTGTGGGCGCCGAGGCCAGCGGAGTCCCTGGGGCTATGGGCTGTGGCCCCTGAGAGGAGGCTGGGGTCAGGTTGGAAGCGGGATCCAACAGAAAGTTTTCCATGTTCTCCACCTCCATGTCCAGCTCCTCTGTGTCAGGGGGCTTGTTCTCCTCGCTGTAGAAGAAGCTCACTTCCTGGAAGGACGGATCCAGCTCCTCTTTGATGCTGCTGATGATCTCCAGGAAAGAGGGTCGCATCTTGGGGTTGTACTGCCAGCACATCCTCATCAGCTCGAACCTGAGGTAGAGAAGAAGGTCAAACATTCAGAGCCTTTATTACAAACACTCTCCTGTTTTGGAAAAGTGGGTTGTTTATATTGTTACTCAGTTTGTTCGCTTCAAAGTGAGCAACAAGCTGTTTTTGAATGTGTCATAGTGGTCATATCACAACCATTTACATATTTACATATGACCACTCAGGAGAGCTTGGTTTTCAAAAGCAAGACATGACTGAAATATTCTTCAGTGTCATCAGGTTTTCAGGATTAACACAATAAAAACAATCAAACACCATTCTCTCTTATTTACTTATGTTCAGAAGCACCACATCTTTTAAGGTGAGACCATATGTTTGAGGACAAAACAACTGTTTGTAAGTGGCTGACGTTTAACTTGTCTGTAAGTTTTTATTCGCTGTTTGTGTTACCACAGATATTTATTTGTAATTGGAGCTGTTTAGTTTTGTAGCACTTTTGGTTTGTGTTTACTTTCATGCAGTAAACTGTCTCCCAATTTTAGAGTCTGTTTGATCTACAGCAAATATAAATCAATATTACCCACATATGAAGCACGTATAGAGCACTATCCCCATCTTGGTACATGCTTTTCAACATTTGGAAGTCTCATTCATTTAAAAACACCGTTTTACAGCCGTGAACAGAGAGAGAAAACCTAGCATACTGGACTGAGACACTTTGTTTTTTACCCATTTACAGACAATGGGGCTTCATAAACACATTAGACCGCTTTCCAGCACAAACCGACTGGTGACGGAGCATTCTCAGAATTTTATTTAGTGTTTTTTGATTAAAATCATGAACGTTAATTTCATCTGGTCATCGGGACATAAAACTCAATTCATAGTGAATATCTTTTTCTGGGGCTCGGGCAGGTATTATGTCCCTGGCACGAAATAATACACACACAACGTCCTGATCGCTGTTGTTCATTTCTACTCATACACTCTCTGAATAATAAGGTACAGCAGAGGTACATTATCATCACTAAATGTACCTTTAAAAGTACAACAGTGGTGAGTTAAAGTCCAGTTGTGTTCCCTATAGGTACCTTACGTTTTCTTCTCCAGAAGGCGAGAGCACACATCGGTGACACCATGTGGTAAAACAGAGAATTGCAATTAAATGTTCACACCATCCTCACACATATCCGTCTCTAACTCATAAACGTTTTCAGAGATGATGTAGATTTTTTTGCGGACGATGTAGACTGGTTAATGAGCTGATTTAACACTGTTTTAATGCCACAACTGAGACCAAACAGCACACTTTTCCTCACCTCGACCTCTGAAACAACTTCTACTGCGCAGTCCCCAGTGTTTCTTTTTTGTCTTTCAGTCCTCCATTGTCTCCATTATCTCACGTGAAAATAAACAGAGAGGCCCGTATATTAAATATATATTATTTGTATTGACTGTTTATAGGTAAATGTGGGCGTTACGGAGGCGGAACCTGAGGCTGATTCACCTGCGAACGTTTTACAATGTACAATTATAACAGAATAAGGTCTCATTACCTTTCCTAACTAAAGGTACGAATATGTACCCTCCAGGTACCACCACAGTGAGAGTATTAAAAAAGCATTAGGCACTGTTCACTGGATGCTGAAGCTCACTGCTTTCTGCCTCCATGTGTGTGTCTTTATTGTGTGCAAGCTCCCTGTTCACCACTGTGTTCACTGCTACTGATTAAAGGTGGGGTCTCACTGCTGTTTCACACTGTTTTTTACCTTGCCCCAAGGACCTGGTGACATCACGACACATGAAACTACTTTCTCAGTCAAAAGACACTCCATTTTGCATTAACAGCACAGTGAGAAAGTGTTAAAAGGATAAACACTGGTAGCAAATTGTTAGTTTAAAATATATATAGCTGTTAAACCTATACAAACATAAGCGGATAAAACAAGTGAAAGAATATGGACCTTTTAATACCAACAGGACATGACTTGAAGGGCACAGGCTGATCAACAGGTGGCAGTGTTCACCAGAAGTAAGACACAGCACCTGGGAACATCACTGTGCAGAGAATGTCCAGAGCTTTCTGCTGTCATACACACACACACACACACACACACACACACACAAAGACTACATGTCCTGTAATGGCACTTGTAACCCCCCCACCATCCAACCATCATGAAATACGAGATAGTGAGGGTCTATCCTGACAAACCACTGGGGGAAAGAAAGAAAACAACTTCAAAACAACAGCAGAAACACCAGCATCATTTCAGCCCGATGCAGCACTGAAGCTCTCACCACATCTTACACAAACAAGCTAAGAATACCCTTCATGCTGGCTGCCTCACTGAAATGAAAGCCTATGGGTCAGTGTGGCCAGGCTGGAGTAACGGCCCTATTCAGCCTCGCTAAGACATTCCAGGGCACGCGCCTCACGTCAAAGCCCTGCACCATAACAGGGGAGGCTTCTTTTTTCGGGAGCCGCTTGGAGGGCCCCTGGAAAAGTTGATTATGCCAGTGGTTTAAAGAGGGATCCGCGGCCTCCTCTGAAATATGACAGTGACGTTTAGACAGGGGCCGCCACTCGTGAGTAACCCCTCCTGCCTGGCCTTTCCTAGGCTTGCGCTTTTCTTTATGCGGGCCGTCTGCATGATGTCAACTCAGAAAATAATCAGTAATAAACGTCTGTCTGCACCCTCTCACTGTCTGACAGAGTGAAGAGATCCAGATCAGTGTGCCACTACTGTTCACATCCATTCTAACCACACGTGGATCAAGGCAGCAGGTCTCAGGTCAGTTCATCAGAGAGTAACTCCGGGCAAAAGGCCGTTGGTAATGAGGTCACTGGAGATCATAGGTCGTAGTCCTGTTTTTAGATCAGTGAGTTCTGGTGTCCAGTGCTTTCTCATATTTGAGCATGCGGCCCTGAGCCCTTGGTCTCTGAGGAACTGAGCAACTACTGTTTATGGGAGAAGAGGTGGTGTTAGAAATGTATGCCTGTATATTGTTCTGCTTTTTTATATTGTAGGAGGGGCTAATCTAATCGAGGATCAAACATAACGACAGGGGCTATATTCAGGTCCAGAAAGACTGACATATTCCACTCATTTTCCACAAGGGAACAGTCTTAATGAAAAATCTGAGATATGCTTTGGTCAAAATACCACAAGGCCCAATCACCACAGCAGCGTTCTTTCAGCAGCTGTTCCTTTAAATGGTAATGAGCCACTCGCTGTTCACCCTGACGCAACAGCACAGCAGTGAGGAGCGGGGAGCAGAAGCTCTGGATTTTAGCTATTTTCGCTCTGTTCTCTTTCTTGTCTGTTCTTGTCTTCTCAGTTTTTATTATTTCTCTATACTCATTGTTATATACTGAGCTACACATACAGAAGTACTTTGTGACGCGTGTTCATCTTGGCACTGACCACAGTGCCTCCACACACACATTCGTTGGCATAACTCCTCACTGAAGACATTCTGAGTGACCCCATGACACTGGCACAACACCATTGCACTCTTTTGGCACTTTTCCAGTGCATGGTACCTGCTCTACTTGCTTGGTCCCTGGTTGGTTTTCTAGGTGCCAGTTTTGCCTAGAGGAAAGCAAAGGAGCTGAGTAGGGTCAATGCAGTCTAAAAATCATCAGCTGACGTGGTATTAGTGGCAGTGGTCGTCACAGTCTTCGTGCATGTAGTCCTGCGTTGTTCGGCCGTCTGCTGATGGTGCTGGCTCTAACTGGACAATTCACAGAGGTGTCACCGTTCACTGAATGTCCACAATCAGGGCTGTTGGGACAATCCATCGTCTCCCCTACTCTGTGGTTCATGTTGGTCTCTTAGATCCTTTATGTCGCTGGTGCATGCCTTCTTCTATACAGCGCTGCCAACACTGTGCTATGGTAATATCAGTAATGACCCGTATGGCTCACTGTACGTCAATAAGATCAACCTGCTTCCCGGAGCCTTACAATGCGACCGATCCTGAACACTTCCAACTGCTTGAATTACTTTCAAACTGTTCTCCAAGGCATACCTCGCTTATAAAGAATATAATATTATTAATATATGTCAGTCAGGTACAGGGAAAGTGCCCCTCCTTGCTTACATCACATATGCGGCCAAGTGTGAAACTTGAATTCCTGTCAGTCCTTCACTCCTTCTGGGTGCAACTATTGTTTACACACGTTATACTGGATCTGTAATTGTTGTGTGATATTTCCAACTAGAACTGGATCAAAGTAATTGAAGCAGTGTTGAATTAACCTACAACATGGTGGCTTTCTCTTTATGAGGCAGTGGAAGGCTTTATGGTGCAGTTTAACATATGTTCAGTTCTGTTCCACACACATGCTTATGAAACTGGGACACCCCGGTGGGGCTGCCATGGAAACCAGAAGTTTGTGTCTGAATAACAGTGGTCCTGCTCGGTAAAGTGAGGTCAGCCTTAGAGAGGGTGTGTGTGAGTTTGGGGGGGTGGGGGGTGGGAGTGTGAGTGGAGGGAAAGACCACATGCCTGCTCACTTACACCGGCCCAGAAAAGGAGAAAGGCATGGTGCGACCGCTCTATGACGCACGCATCAACACTCACACAGACACTTGCACAAAACTCATACCCACATGCAGACACAGGGAAACATGTTCCCAGTGACTGGCACTAATTGTCTGGTTTGTGGAGCCCATCTGGAACGGCCAGGCCAGACACTGATCTGGCTGAGGGAATGGCAGGCATCTCTCACCCACTGGCCGTGGCATCGCTTCTATGGGCCTCAGCTAACAACTGCGGTGGAGGAGGTACCCAGACATTGTGAGTTCACTCAGCTCATTTTAAACCTCTGACGTAAATGTCACTTGTCACGCTACACACCGCCACGAACACCTGCTGACGTAATATCTGCATCCCAGCTCAGGACCACGTCCGTAAATAGACAGAGACAGCATGGAAGGGTGCAGTATAGTTAACCCAAGCCTAAAGTAGGAAGTAGAGTTGTCAAGAGTATCAGCTCAAGCAGGGGCTCCACACAATCTGCAATAAACCTTCCAAACCACCAGCCCCTGCTAAAAAACACAAGGCTATGGAAGGATAAGGTTACATAAATGACATCATGCAGATGGACTGTCCTCAAAATATTCAAATACGCTACTACTACACAATCTCATTTTCTTCCCCTGGATTTGTCCCTTTCTTTTTAGGTGTCATTGTCTAAAAGCCCCTTTCAGAGCTTCCTTGAATACATGTTGCTCTTGTTTCTGTGCCTTTAAAGTGCAACTCCAGTGAAAACCTAATAAAAATGTAACCAAAGCATAATCTGGTGGTTAATCTTTTGAAGGTTTGTGTCTGTTGACGTGAGAAATGACTCTTTTCCAAGTAATCTCTGTTTAGCCTTTGGTTAAAGTCACGTGCAGTCGTTTCACAAGGTCCTTGGGGCATGACACGCAGTGTGAAACAGCACTGAGACATGTTTAACTTGTCTGTAGCAGTGAAAATGAGAGGTGGAAGGCAGCACGCCTCAGCTTTAAGGGAGAGGAGCATCTTAAAGCAAAGCAAAATAATTTTTTTAATGATCCACACTTGTTTTTCACACAGGAAAACGTCGATAATCAGGATGCAGTGCTCTTGTGTTATTTTGGGCCTGAATCAAAATACCTGCCTTTTTTCTATTCCCAAAGATGTTTACATCCCTTGCTGTGGTCTGACATTTACATCACAGCGAGTTAAAATAGAGCCTTGAATACGTGAGTGATGGGGCTTAACCGTGGCTGCTTTTGCTCTTTAATACCGACATATGTACAATACTAAGACAAGTATTATTGGCTGCCCAGCATCGTGTGGTCTGTGTCTGAAGTGCTCAGTACAAACGGTTCAGTTTGATCCCAAATCTGAAAACTTGGAGGCAGTAATACATTCGCAGTGATCCGGTCGCTTTCCAAAAGCCAGGAACAGAACAACATTTAAAGGTTTTCAAGCTGTCTGCAGTAACGACACTTTTTATCGCTTCAGTGTGAGTGTAAACAGGCTTAGTGACTACATATGGACTGGGAAGTGATTGTACATCAGTGATCTAAATGAAATGAAATGTCTCCTTGAAGCACTTAAAGAAGGGGATGTTTCCAGAGAGCTGGAATATATCAGACTCTTTGTTGGTCAGACTCGGAGAGAAAAGGACTCACAGCATGTCTGGGCAGTTGTCCGGCTTGTCCAGAAGTCCTCCTTCCATTACGAAGCGCAGTACTTGCTCATTGGACATGCCCTGGTAAGGCTGCTCTGCCAGGGTGGCTATTTCCCACAACACCACCCCAAATGACCTGGAGAAAGAAGAGGGGGTTAAAAAGGGGGTAGGGCAGAGTTAGATGCAACACAAAGCTATCAGCGTCCACATCCACATCCCTGTAAATGTCACCACAGCCTGTTTCTCCGCTTACACCACCGGCTCTTCATGTGGTCCTGGCGTAACTCGATCGACTTGGACGGGACAAAAACAAGGCCATCCAAGGACGAGACAGAACCCTAGCCGGTCGCAGGAGAGAAGCTGCTCTAGTGGAAGCTAAAAGCTGCTAGGTTGGAATCCTTTATTGGTCAAGTGCTTTTTCAATCCTCCAACAGCAGTTCTCATACTCATGCTCAATACAAACAAAACCGCAGCTGCAAACCTTGACTTCTACTACTCTTTTTTGTGGTGTTTTTGTTGACCATGTGTTCCTCGTTAATGCAAACAAGTCTATACGTCCCCCGGTGGCGAAAGAGGGGGGCAGCAGAGGAGCAGCATGGCCTTCATGAGAAACAAAAAAAAGAGAACTGCACAAAGCGCTCACTGTTGCCAGTCATTATTCATTAACTCTCCGAGGACGCATTTTCCGTGCTGGCCGAGGATCAGAGAGACAGCTCCATAGCCCTTAAAGCGGGGCCTGTTACAACAGTGACTTGTATCTAATTGGCTGCAACAGCAGAGTGTTGAAAGACAAAACCACAGCAAAGCAGGGGGAGGTTTCAGAGAAGAAAAAAGGAAAGCCAAAAAGGAAAGAACAAATGAAGACACCTAACGGTGAGTTTTATGGGTGCTTGGGATGGGAGCTCAAGCCTGCCCTTTTCATCCGGAGCACTTCAAAAGCGGCCGATCCGGAGAGGGGACGGCGCTGGCAGCCGCGAGCCCGTCATTAGCGAACATCTGGAGGAGGTTAGCAGCGCACTGCCGCACTGAGCCGCTGGGACGCTCGCGATTGGGAAACCACACAAAGTAAAGGAGACGGTCTGCAGCAGTATTTCTCCATTTGACTTAGTTATTGCTGCGGAGGCCCTGGGCTCATGCAAACAGTGCAGAGAGACACTGAGTCTGAGAGGGAGAGAGGGAGAGGGAGACAATGAGTTGGGCAAGTTCCGACTGGCTACGGTTTGGACGTTGATGTAGTGTCTCTCGACACGGGACACGAGGGGGGTGAAAAAACAACACATCAAATTTTTATCACCTCATGGGAGCCAGCGAGGCTTCCCGGGGCTGCCTGAGTTAAGAAAACACAGAGAAAAGCTGCTAGAGGATTTGAGCACTTGAGTTTCTGATGAAAAGTGGTTAAGTGAGTGAAGAGGGATGTGTCAGTTCAGCTGCTGAGCTTGATTCCCATCTCCGCTGCAGACGGAAGTGCAGGAGACCGATGGGAGGCAGGAGAACCACCCACTGTGTGGTGCGCAAGTGTGTTTTAAAGCTATCGAGGACACACTGTTCCTACCAGACATCAGAGTGGGTGGTGAAAACGCCGTCTTTCAGAGACTCTGGGGACATCCAGCGAACCGGCAGCAGCCCTTTGCCTCCTTTCCGGTAGTAATCCGTCTCGTAGATGTCCCGCGTCATGCCGAAGTCTGAATAAAAGAAGAAAGCAAGCATGAGATGGATGAGAGGATACTGCACAGTGCAACTGCTCCTGTCAGCGCCTTTCTCTCAAAGCTGGCCTCAGGAAGATTTATAGGGTTCTTTCCCCAGTGCTCCTAGACACTTCGTTTAGACGGGGCAGTATGTTTGGGGTATGTACAAGAATTAATCACCTCCGATCTTGACTGTGAAGTCCTCGGCCACCATGCAGTTCCTGGCTGCCAGGTCCCGGTGGACGAACTTGTTGGCATTGAGGTACGCCATGCCGTCTGAGATCTCCCCAGCCATCTGTATCATCGTCTTCAGCGACGGCAAGGGCTGACTACAGGACCCCTGCTGCGGAGCCACAGGGAAAGGAACAGAAACAAACAGTGTTAAATGCACAGTCTCCTTCCTCACTTTCTTTGTTTTACTGTCTCTGCCAGGCTGTTTCTATTTCACAGCAGTTTGGGAGAACACCATGAAGCTGTAAGCTTTGTGTCAGCAAGTCGGAATAATAGAGCTGTGAAAAATAGAGAGAGAGAGAGTGAGATTAACAATTTATCTCTGCAGCATCTGGACCATGGCCATATATTTCTGGTGACATTGTGAGAGGATTTAGGCTAACGCTGTTCAGAACGGTCTGTATACAGTGAATTAGAGACACCTATGAACTAAATAGAACGGTCAAACAGAGAGGACCCCTGCCTCATGTTTTTAAAAACACAACCTGGGATCCTACAGTACCTTTTACCAAACAACAGCTCCACAGAGAAAAAATCGTCCAGATTTAGTGAGTGAATCTGCACTGTATTACAGTGAGAGTAACTGTAATAAAGAACTATGGGAAAGTGTCAGATGTCATCAATAACACAAGACAAATGTTTTTGCTCGGGCAGGTGCTTGTGGTGTAGTCTTGTGGTGCTAGATGTGATATTGCAACAAGATCATCTGTGGGACAACTGTAAGAAATTCAGGGATGAATGTGAGTTTTGAACCAATCCAATGCCTCATTAGTAGGGCAGCTCAAAGTAGGGTAGTGGCATTGTTCTCAACATTGTCCATTACATAACAAGCTTATCATAAGCTCATGGAGGTAGCGCAGGTTAATGAGGCTGAAAAATTCCCTTCATTCATTTATTATCTGTAACCCTTATCCAGTTCTGGGTCACAGTGGGTCCAGAGCCTACCTTGAATCATTGGGCGCAAGGCGGGAATAGACCCTGGAGGGGGCGCCAGTCCTTCACAGGGCAACACACACACACACACACACCTACGGACACTTTTTGAGTCACCAATCCACCTACCAACGTGTGTTTTTGGATTGTGAGAGGAAACCAGAGCACCCGGAGGAAACCCACGCTGACACGGAGAACACACCACACTCCTCATAGACAGTCACCCGGAGGAAACCCACTCAGACACAGGGAGAACACACCACACTCCTCACAGACAGTCACTCGGAGGAAACCCACTCAGACACAGGGTGAACACACCACACTCCTCACAGACAGACACCCGGAGTGGGACTCGAACCCACAACCTCCATGTCCCTGGAACTGCAATACCTACCTGCTGCGCCATCGTGCGCCACCGTGCCGCCCAAATCAAAATATACAGCACACGTGCATATGAACATATATTAAATAAAGTAAAAACGAACACTATCTCACTCATTCATTCATTCATATTCTGTAATCAGTTCATTCTTTATCAGGGTCTCAGTGGGGCCTGAAACTACCTCATCATTGGGAGCATGACAGGTACATCATACCTCAGACATACCTCCCTACATGTGTTTTTGGACTGAGGAAGGAGGCACGCTGGAGCACCTGGAGGAAACCCATGCAGACACAGGGAGAACAAACTAAACTCCTCAGGGACAGTAACACGAAGCAGATATTGCTACCACAACAGTGTTTCACCAACTGGCTTCTTTGGTTGTGTTACAGATTGTATTCTGGACGATAAAAACGACTTTGACAAGAGGAATTTAAAAGGTTGGTAGATTAGTTGGGGTCATTTTTGTCCAAATCTGGTGTTTTTTTATTTTTTATTTTATTGATTGTCCATGTGCTCCTCAGTCACTTGTTTGTGGTTCCACATGGTTTCTGTTTTGTTTTGGTCCCTGTCTCCACCCTCTGCTCTTTGTTTAGAGAAGATAATTGATGGCTGCTTTGTGTTTAGTCCTCACATACTGAAGCACCACTGTTTCTGTCTCTGGTTTGTCAGTCATCGTCAATGTCTGAATCCCTCTGTTTGTTTCCTTTCTTTGTTGCATGCTCCGTGGTTCTGTTTTTTCCCTCTTTATTGATATTTCCCTGTTTAAGTGTTTTTCTCTTCTTGTTGTTGGTTTTTTTTATGTTTTCTCATCACTGCTGAGTTCTACTTTATGTACTTTAGGGATTGTCGTAGTATGTTTATTTGTGGCTAACATTTCCTTAATCCAGCACTGGAATATGGACCAGCTATCCCCAGACTTGTACTCTAGAGAGACCAACATGTCTGGAAATGCAAGTCTAATGTGTTCATGACCAAATGATCATCAGAATAAAGCATCATTTCAGTCACAGCAGTTCAAAATAACTAAAGTTGGTTATTACTGTGCCCTAAGTAAAATGACTTAATCCAAAGCCCCGAGACCTCAAAGCTGACTCAAATGCCTGCATTTTAATAAAGAATAATTGTATATGCACGGTTCATTATTCAAGCTTTGAAATTAAAGCCTGGTTTATGTGGTTGTTCTTAATTATTTTCAGATTTCTACTGAGACCTGTGACAAAGTGAGACCTGAAACGCCCCCTCTGGGGTGTGTGATTCCGGGTAGACTCTGGACCCACCGCGACCCTGAACTGGATAAGCGCTTACAGATAATGAATGAATGAGACCTGAAACATAGATTTGGTTTGTGGAACTTAAACTGATGACCAATGCAACGTGTAGACAGTTGGAGGTCTTAGTTTATGGCAGTGACGAGTGTTAGCGCTGTTGGGGTCAGCACCTGTTTGGAGCGGAGGGAGCGCAGGTAGCTCTTCAGATCTCCTCGTGTCATCAGCTCCATGATCACCAGAGTGGGCTGGCCTTGAGAAACCACGCCCAGCAGCCGCACCTTGATCAAACAGGGAACAGATAACAGAGCACGCACCCCGCTGTGAATAAAACACGGTTTATACGGTCCCCAAGAGAACGGTCCACTTAACACTCCCTGTGAGAGAGTGCTGTTCTTGTTTCTTACCACATGGTGGCAGTTGAACTCCTTCATGACAGACGCTTCGTTGAGGAACTCGATGCATTCCCGCATGCTGGCCGACTCATTGACCGTCTTGATGGCCACTCTGGTCTCGGGTTCATCTTTCACGACACCTTTGGCGATGCCTTCATACACCATCCCGAAAGAGCCCTGACCCAGCTCTCGACACAAAGTGATCTTCTCCCGCACCACCTCCCACTCGTCCGGTACGTACACTGAAAACACAGAAACAAACACACGTTAAAACTAGTGCTGTCTATTGATTAAAAAGTTCAGTTGTGTTAATCACGACCACGTTCTGTGATTAGTCATGATTAATCGCATGTTAAAATGCTATTATTTACTTGTTTATTGAAAGGGATTTAAAACAAATAAAGGTGTAGAGTGGAAAATGTTCTTTTTTTGTTACTTTAACATTTTAAAGTAGTTTTTATGAGATCTGAACTAGAATCTCTTAATTTACTGAGTAAAAGTTACCATCACAGTTCACACCAAAGACAAAGAAGCTCAGACACCAGCCTTCACTGAGAATATTGTGGCGTGCAGTTCACAGCTCAGACAATAAATTAACTCCATATTTCAGCTTCAACAACTTTATAAGAGATAAATGTGTGGATTAAACGAGGCACGAAAAAAAGTGCTGAACTTCTTGCAGCAGCTGTTTGTGTGCGTGAGAGAGAGAGAGACGGAGAGAGAGAGAGAGAGAGAGAGAGACGGAGAGAGAGAGAGAGAGAGAGAGGTCATGAGATGTAATATGTTATAGCAAAAATAAAGTATAATCCACCTTCTGAACTAAACAGTAGTGACACTGTTTACATTGATAAATAAATACATCGCTAGACTCTGTAAAATGGGAGCTGAATTATGGGAGGAAGTTGTGCCCAAATTTATTAAAATTATTAATTTGCTTAGAAAAACGTAACATGATAATGTTTCCAGATTAATCACACACGTTAATGTGCTAACGCTGACAGCACTAGTTAACACACTTAATCCTGGCAATGCCCACTCAACTATGAGGTCAAACCCAATCATCTGAAACCCACGCAGACACAGGGAGAACACACCACACTCCTCACAGTCATCCAGAGGAAACACACGCAGACACAGGGTGAACACACTACACTCCTCACAGACAGTCACCCGGAGGAAACCCACGCAGACACGGAGAACACACCACACTCCTCACAGACAGTCATCCAGAGGAAACACACGCAGACACAGGGAGAACACACTACACTCCTCACAGACAGTCACCCGGTGGAAACCCACGCAGACACAGGGAGAACACACCAACTCCTCACAGACAGTCACCCAGAGGAAACCCACGCAGACACAGGGAGAACACACCACACTCCTCACATACAGTCACCCGGAGGAAACCCATGCAGACACAGGGAGAACACACCAACTCCTCACAGACAGTCACCCAGAGGAAACCCACGCAGACACAGGGAGAACACACCAACTCCTCACAGTCACCTGGAGCAGGAATCGAACCCACAACCTCCAGGCCCCTGGAGCTGTGTGACTGCAACACCTACCTGCTGCGCCACCGTGTCGCCCGCACCTTATACTGACTTTCAAAATTATTATATGAAAGTTAACACGTCTTTTACAGGCAGCTTCACATAATGCAGTTTGAGAAGTACACGATTTCTATATTTTTGCTGAGCTTTTACCCTCATGCCTTTGTTAACTCTTTGTAATGTTGATATCTTTATGCCACTGATGGGGAATGTGTGAATAATACTCACTCTCTGCGGCGCTGAGGTACTCGGGGTTCACAGAAGCATAAAGGACTCCATTCCCCAGTCTATCGTTGTTCCTGTGGAGGGAGCATAAACACATATACACCCATCAACCATAACATTATGACCACCTCCTATTTTCTGCACTATTTTGTCAGCTCTGGTTGGTAGTTCTATAATTATAGACTGTAGTCCATCTGTTGCTCTGCATACTTTATCTATCCCCTTTCACCTGGTTCCTCAATGATCAGGACGCCCCACAGAACCCCCACAGAGAAGGTATGATTTGGGTGTTGGATCATTCTCAGTGCCGCAGTGACGTGGTGGTGGTGTGTTAGTGTGTGTTGTGATGATCCTAGTGGACTTAGAGAGAGTCACTCACACCTGTGGACATGTGCACAGTTAATTCACCTATCAACATGTTTGTGGATTATAGGAGGAAACTGGAGCCCCCGGAGGAAACCCACACAGACGCACATATTTGTATTGGCATATACTTGGACAACAAGAAGTCATCCATCTGGAGTCTGTCTCACAGCACATTCAACTTCGACAGGGTTCAACTTCAAAAGTTTAAGCTTCAAAAATCCCACCACATACGGCTGTGGAGAACCTGGTTCGTGAAGGTGGTTAACTTGTTCAGGTTCAGATACTCAGCCTATAACTAATCCTTAACTCTGTCCTATCACAGCCATGCAGATGATGCTCAGATTTACTTGGCCCTGTCCCCAAATGACTCTGGTCCAATTGATACACTGTGTAATGCCTTGAGCACATCACTAACTGGATGGGAGACAGCTTTCTGCAGCTGAATAAAGATAAAACAGAGATTATTCTTTTGGGAACAGCAATGAAAAACACAGACTGGTGTACATCTGGAGTCGAGAGTCCTCGAAACCTCTGTGTACTCATGGAACAAGATCTCAGTTTTAGTCTCATGTTAAAGCAGTTGCTAGATCAGCTTTTTTATCATCTTAGCAACATCAGTAAGATTAGACATTTTCTGACTAAACCAGACCTGGAGAAACTTATCCATGCTTTTATTTCCAGCAGGATTGATTACTGCAATGGGCTTCCAAAAAACAGCTTTAAACAACTTCAGCTGATTCAAAATGCAGAGTTCTCACTCGGAGTAAAAGAAGAGATCACATCGAATCCTTAAACTGGAGCCCAGTCTGTTACAGAATAGTCTTTAAAGAAACACACTGGAGGGGGCGCCTGTCCTTCACAGGGCAACACACACACTCACACATTCACCCTTATGGACACTTTTGAGTCACCAATCCACCTACCAATGTGTGTTTTTGGGCCATGGGAGGAAACCGGAGCACCCGGAGGAAACCCACACAGGGAGAAGACACCACACTCCTCAAAGACAGTCACTTGGAGGAAACCCACGCAGACACAGGGAGAACACACCACACTCCTCACAGACAGTCACTTGGAGGAAACCCACACAGACAAAGGGAGAACACACCACACTTCTCACAGACAGTCACCCGGAGGAAACCCACACAGACACAGGGAGAACACACCACACTCCTCACAGACAGTCACCTGGAGAAAACACACGCAGACACAGGGAGAACACACCACACTCCTCACAGACAGTCACCCGGAGGAAACCCACGCAGACACAGGGAGAACACACCACACTCCTCACAGACAGTCACCCAGAGGAAACCCACACAGACACAGGGAGAACACACCACACTCCTCACAGACAGTCACCCGGAGGAAACCCACGCAGACACAGGGACAACACACTACACTCCTCACAGACAGTCACCCGGAGGAAACCCACGCAGACACAGGGAGAACACACCACACTCCTCACAGACAGTCACTTGGAGGAAACCCACGCAGACACAGGGAGAACACACCACACTCCTCACAGACAGTCACTTGGAGGAAACCCACACAGACAAAGGGAGAACACACCACACTTCTCACAGACAGTCATCCGGAGGAAACCCACGCAGACACAGGGAGAACGCACAACACTCCTCACAGACAGTCACCCGGAGCGGGACTTGAACTCACAACCTCCAGGTCCCTGAAGGTGTGTGACAGAGACACTACCTGCTTCACCACCCTCTTTTCTTCTATTGTTTCTTTTAATTCTTTTAATTCTACAGTAATTATTCTGTATTGTTTTGTAAAGTGCTATGAATTGCCATTGTGTGCGAAAAGTGCTCTATAAATAAACGTGCCTTGCCTTGACTATTAAAAATGAAGAGCAAGTGAGTGATATATATGTTACCTATCACATATAGGTAGAAGAAAATCATGGTAAATACATAAATATTTAGAAAAAGTGTAAAAAACCTCCACCTGGTGTTAGTGCTTACTGCCCTAGAGGGGCTTACCAAATAAAAACAAATCTGATTTACATTTAAATTTATTAAAATTTCAAAAACATTCTTTTTAAAATCAGGTACAGTGTGTTGGTCCGGAGCAGTGCCTCAGAAGACGTGGGGACTCTAAAAAAAAATGTCCCCTAATATACGTAAAGGGTATGTTTGTCCCCGAATGTACTTAAGGAATCTTTAAACTCCTTAAAAAAAGATACCTCACCTTTTCTTTTTGACGAAGATGATGGTGCAGATGAGACCGATGAACACCAGCAGCACTATGATGGGAATAGTGATGGCTAGATATAGCATGTTCTCATAGGTTTCTGTGGAGGTCAACAAAACAGCTGTATAACCAACACTGTACAAACCATGACTCAGGATTCTCACAACTCACAACCATAGGATTCAGTAACTCGGGTTCTTAACTTTGGGAGTGTGGATGTGATTCTGAGGATGCATGAGAGTGATCCTACAAAAATATATCAATGTTCAGCCACCCAGGAACAGCGGAAGTGTATTTCAATGCAATAACACACATGATTTCCATATGAAGACCCACCAACCAGTCATCAATCCTCACTAAACTCACTGTTTAATGGAGTACAGTTCCTGAAGGGTTTGTGCGCACCACTCTGTATTGGCTGCATTTTAGAAAAAGCTGGATATAATAAGAGAACTCCTGAGACATTTCCTAAACTGGGAGATTGTGTCTGATTGGCTGTAAATGTTTCTCTTTTGCTGATTCTCTCTTGAATTTGGACTGATCAAGTGCAGATCTGTCTCCTCAGATTCACTTTCATTTTCTCTGCCGCACAGATGTTTTATAGTTTTGACTGTAGACTAGAACACACTAGAATAGTTTTGACTGAATGGTGCTGGATTAATATATTAATGTTGTTTTTCATTCCAGTCATCCATGGGCTTTTTTATATTCCAGCACCAGTAAAACCAATGTATCATGGTCAGTTGCTGACCAATGCAGTCACATACGCACAACTGTCACAGCTGCTGCAGACCCACAACAGTGGACTTCAACATATCCCTCATAGGCACATGATTGCGGGGATGCTTCACACTGTAAAAAGATTAAGACCCTTTGCAGTAACTGAAGCCATCAAGAGGTAGTGTAGGTAGTGTCCTTACGGTGTGGTGGGGGGACGTAGAAGGACACTGGCTCGGTCCAGGAGCCATTTCCTGCCAGAGACGTGGCCCTCACCCGAGCCGAATAGTTCCCAAAGCCCAGGTTAGTGAGTCGCGTTCCTCTCAGCTCACGGTACTGCTGACGGGACACACACTCGTGCTTCTCAGGCTGAACACATGCACAGGACACACAACCGGTCAGTCTGTATGGTCAAGTTATTGTGAAAAAATGTGAATAAAGCAATCAGATTTTTTTACTGTATGTATTCCACAACTTTCCAAACAGTTAATAACAAACACAAGAAAATAAATAAAAGAGGCATGGACCCGGAACTCTGTAACGCTCCTTTGTGACAACTTTCTGTTGTGAAAAGCGCTATATAAATAAAATTTGATTGATTGATTGATGGGCGGCCCGGTGGCAGCAGGTAGTGTCGCAGTCACACAGCTCCAGGGACCTGGAGGTTGTGGGTTCGATTCCCGCTCCGGGTGACTGTCTGTGAGGAGTTGGTGTGTTCTCCCCGTGTCCGCGTGGGTTTCCTCCGGGTGCTCCGGTTTCCTCCCACAGTCCAAAAACACACGTTGGTAGGTGGATTGGCGACTCAAAAGTGTCCGTAGGTGTGAGTGTGTGAGTGAATGTGAGAGTGTGTGTGTTGCCCTGTGAAGGACTGGCGCCCCCTCCAAGGTGTATTCCCGCCTTGCGCCCAATGATTCCAGGTAGGCTCTGGACCCACCGCGACCCTGAACTGGATAAGGGTTACAGATGATGAATGTATGAATGAATGATTGATTGATTGAAATAAATGCTACTAATACTAAAACTACAAACAATCATTTCCAAAGCTGTACCTACATGACTGAATTAAACCAAACTGTAGTGGAAATCAAATCCCTGCTACACCCCTAGTCTTCAGCAGTGTGTGGGTGTGCGGTTCTGGTACTAACCTCCGTTCCCAGACGGAATTTGATTTCGTACATGAGAATGAGTCCGCTGGGTCGAGGTGGTTCGGGCCACCTCAGCACCACCGTGTCCTCCGCCCTCTCATCCTTCTCATGAGTCACTGGGCCTGGGATGTCATCTGCTTTTTCTGTAAGAAGACACAACACTTCAGTGGACACCCCCTGAAAAAGTGCGGAACAGTTCTTCTAACCTTCATCAAATCAGACATAACTCAGCCCTGGAGGACTCTTCTCAATCCAGGTTCTCAACCTCCTCACACTCCAAATACTGTCTTGTTGCTCGCCTTCTTCTCGGATTCTACTTCTTGGATTCAACAGACTGAGCTGTACTGAGTTGATCTAACATCTCCAGTTTATTCTTTAAACCAGCACTAGGTGAGATTTGGTGTTTTTTGCTCCTGGGCTCCCCCTACATTTGCAGAGTGTAACTCACTTTTACAGAACGGTCCCTAAACTGGAACAGCAACAACAGAGGTTCTACTACAGTTCAATGAAGCATCACAATGATCCTGAATCTGTAATTTTAAGGTTTAAATACTAACTACCTTCAGGATTAAAAGGTAAAAAATATATAACACCCAACGTTCCTTTATTCCACCTTCGTCTAACAAGTTGGGAGCGTGAGACCTGCATGTGCTTCCTAAAAGACTGAGCTACACAACATCACTGGGTGACTCAGCACTCTTGGATGAGAACGTCAACAGCTGAAACCTGCTATGTACTCTAACAGATACCCACACTGGCTAGCATCACGCTGATAGGCAGCGCAAGAAAGTGAGAGAGCAAATCCAATTATTCTTTCATGTTTCTCGAAAAAAACTTGTCCTTGATTTTCTCAGAAAATAAATGTCTGAGAGGGCTTTTCTTTTCTGGAACTGGGACACGTGGCAGGATAAATCACTCTCCTGCTGATATATCTGTCACTCATTAACTAGATGAAGTGGTCTGGATGAAGTTTAGGTTGTGATAACTAAACCGCACTGACTGGGTGAGTAAGGCTGGTATCAGTGTGCGTTTGGTTCAGTCTGAGTGGCTTGTAGTGTCTGTTGCAGAAATCTCACCTGCAAGTTTGGTCCTGGAGAAGACGAAGGCGGCGGCGCTGCAGCGCTCTACCTCGTGGTTGCAGGCGTGGATGTCGATGCGGTAAACAGTAAACGGCTGCAGGTTAACAATCTCAATGAACTCTGTGTAAACCGTGGTATTTAAGAACGGATACACACGCTCCACCAGGTCCCGGTCTGTCATGTTGCCCTCCTGCCCTGTGACGTTCCGGCTCAAACCACGCGATAACGTGCCATTAGCCACGCCGAAAAGGTCTCTACGACGTCGGTCTGGAGGCCTGGGGACAGAAACCAGAGAGTTAGAACAAGAGAAGAGAAAAGAAAGGAAGAGAAGAGAAGGGAAAGGAAGAGAACAGAAGAGAAGAGAAAAAAAGAGAAGAAAAGAGAAGAGAAAAGATGAGAAAAGGAGAAGAGAAGAGAAGGAAAAGGAAGAGAAGAGAAATGTACAAGGTATAGGAGAAAAAGTGAAATAAAGAAGAGAATGAGCAGATAACAAAATAGGAGAATGTGAAGAAAGAGAAAAAAGAGAGTAGTAGAAAAAGAGAAGGAAAATGAGAAGAGGAAACCTCGCCAGAGGAAAGAAAGATTGGGAGGTTGAGGATCACAGTAGAAGTGAAAGTTAAAGAAAGGGAAAGTTCCAGTGCATTTTCCACAGGGCCTTTGAAAGCACACAAGAAGCCATATACTGTACAACAAGCACATCTTCCAGCATTTAATCACACAGGGCCAAAGCACCACCCTGTGCAGCACCTGCTCTGCTTAGCCCTGACGCTCTGATGATGACCTATGACAGCCACATTGCATAGGAATTCAAGAACTTATTATTCACTAGGCATATGATGCTATTATTTAAACCTATGGCTCCCAGGAGACTAGCTGGGTGGTTCCCTAGTGGAAATGTGAAGGGCTGTGATGCTGAAACAGCTGACATGACGAAACTTTTAACGTTCTCAATCCAGCTCTAATGAATCCGGCTCTGTCTCATGCAGAATGGCATTAATTTGGACCTCCTTGCTATCGATAGTGCTGTCACTGTCAGCTGCAAAGAATTAGCTTTAACGTTCATTAGCATTAGCATAATATTCAGCACTTTGAGGCATATGACTCACACAGTTACAGTCTGTGAACTATTAACTTCTGATGCACATCATGCTAGCACAACATCAACAATACTGCTATTGTCTGCATTTGCTATACAAACAACTAAACTAAATCCATAAGAGGTGGGCAGACAGAAAGCCCCTTGAACTGGCAAAGCTTGCTTTGTGCAGCTGCTACAATGGACATGGAATGACATACTGGAGAAAAGTACACATTACAATGAAGCCACGGTTTATGACGTGGATGGATCCCACTTTATATTTGGTGTCTCTAACAATTGTGAAGTTTTACGTTAAAAACATAAGCATCAACAGCGTAAACATTGGTGATGTGTTCAGTGTTATAAACTGAATGATAACTGGATTAAAAACCCCTTGCTTATAAAGATTGGGCCCACCCCTTGATTAATTACAGCTAGCAGATGTCAGGGCTCCGTATGCAACTCGACCCATGATGACCCTCATTAGTTGGTGGACATTCTGCGGGAGTGGGAGCGGATTGCACTGTCCATTCAAGCCTATCCTAAACAAGTTCAATGGAGTTCCAGTGAGCCAAGATTGGGGGCCAAGGCAAGTGTGTGTTCCTACATTCAATGCTGAGTGAGGTCCCATGACACGGAGCACTGTATTGCTGAAAAATGGCACTGTTGTCGGGAAAGACCTCCTGAAAATATAGCTGCAGTCGGTCAGCGAACGTTCCCTGTAGTGTTCACCATTCAAGGAGTGTGGTAGGATCACTGATGATCCGAGGGCACATCACGAGAATGATCCATTTACTGGGGGCACTGTATCATTACTCATATGCCACCTGCAGCTGGTCCTAATCCAGTGATTGGTCGGTATACAAGTCCACTTGCTGCAACTATCAATGTATAAGCTGTACTAATGTACTCCAACAGTAACAGTGAACACAGCACCGGTAGTTCCACTGTTGTAGCATGTATTTGTACTAGGCACCTACACAGTTATTAGACACACTTAAATGAAAGTGGTAACAGTGGTTTCTGTTCTCCCTCCTCCGAAAGACGAGGATGTGTGCACGATGAGGATGATGAAGCTTAAGGCGGCGTCCACAGGTCACCGCCGAGGACATGCATGCGACAGCAACGACTCCGCTTTACCAGACGCTAACGTAGCCACTGCCACTCCACAGATGCAGTCGAAGCGCAGTTGCTGTGGCCTTACCTAGCGCCATCTTTAGGTGACACGTACCGATTCGCTCGCTCAGGGTCTCTGCAAAGATTCAATAGTCAGACCCTCCATTGGGAGTGAGTGCCAGAGATGGACAAGACAAGATGCTGTGGTGGAAATGGGTGTTTTTTTTGTAAAGTTGGGGCTGACTGAAACACGAATGAATTTGGACATGAAGGACAAACAGATATAAGAGACGGAAGAGTCACAGTGACGACAGGCTTCTGCTTTTGGTTCAGGGAAAATAAGAATGTTAAAACATCGCTCCTTCTTGGAAACAGTTTGTTTACATGTAGGCCAACAGTGAAACAATACAAAAAAGAGAGCAGGTTCTGGCAGAAATGTTTACTTCACAATTTAAAATGCAACATTTACACAGTCACTAACTTAGAACAGTATTTCCCAACGCGGATCATGACGTTTTCATTATTTGATTTTTACAAACCACTTTCCAGAAATGTCATTTTGTAAAATTCAATAAAAACAAGAATCTGTGATGTGTTAATTCTCTTGAAGTTTTATTTAACTGACAAACGCACAAAAAGACTTCCAATATTTTCACTCACCAACTTCATTATGTTATGTAAATAAAAACACATGCAGAATTTGACGGCTACATTATACTCTATAAAAATCTGGGAAAAAGTAGGTTTATAAGGAGTGTCCCCCAAAACTAAGTCTCTGCAGCAAACTGGCTTTACTTTTGATCAAATTTCATGACAGGATTGTCAAACAGTACAATAGAAACATTCCATTTTGCAGAAATGTAGGTCTTTCATCATCAGCCGTACATCATACAGTGATACAATTCAGGAAATCTCAATCCAAGGCCAGAAACCACTCTTAAATATGCATGACCTACAAGCTCTTAGACAACACTGCATGGGAAGCCATCATGCTACTCCAATAAATACAGAGTAATAAGAAAAAAAATCACTTAAAGGAACACTATGAACTATTTTTAACTTGAAATTACTACTTGAAGTCGATTGTGATGCGCCACCATCCTGTAACAGGGTGAAATTCGTCTTTGTTGCAACAAACAGTTGCATACTCCTCACACTCACTACAAGAAGCAGCTAGCATGGTATTCCCAGTACGGAAATTGTGGCAGAGGCTGAGAAGTGACCAAGTTTTCAGAGGAATAAGAGAGAGTGACCGCGAGAGGCCGTACAAGAGATTTTGGACTGACTTTACGCATTGTAGTGAGCTGAAAGAGACATGTTAGACTAGTAAGTCATAACACGTTGGTGCACTTTCTTGATGTTAGTGATAAGCTTCGTGGACGACAAAGTGTTTTAGTCATGCTTTTGAGAGTTACGGATCTGAGAGCAACAGCGTTTGCCATCCGCCATCAAGTTGACGTCTGTGGTTATTTCAGCAAGACAATGCCAGGCCTCGTGCCAAAATGTGGCTTCATGGACTTACAGTGTGTTAGTTTGACTGGTCTATCTGCAGTCCAGATTTGTCTCCTATGGTACACTATGAAAAGGAGAATCAGACAAAAGTGACCGCTGATGGCTGAGCAGCTGAAGTCTTGTATGGAACAAGAATGGACAAAAATTCCACTTGCAAAATTGCAAGTTTTCCAAATGATTAAGCAATCCCGTGGGAGACATGCCTCTGTGCCGAACGGTTTTGGAGGCGTCAAATAGTAAAGTGTGTATATTTACAAAATAAAAACATGCTGCTCAGTGACATCATTGCAACATTTTTTGTGCCTTTGTCAGTTTGATAATATTTAAAGAGAATTAGTTTTGTTGCATTTAACAAAAAAATCCCAACTTATATGGAAATGGCGTTGTATTTTTCCCAGATCTTAAACTCAGGAACGCCTGACCCAGCCAAAGCTGGAAAAATAGGTTTGACTTACTGAGAACAGCCACGAGAGACTTCAGTGGGAAACAGAAACCTTATTATTGGCCTTACATTCAACTACAGTTAAAAAGTAATTATGACTGAGACTTTGGTGCTGCATTTGAAGCATGCATCTCATTCATTTCCTTTCTTCAATCAATCAATCAATCAATCAATCAATCAATCAAATTATCTCTGAAGATTGCTTTTTACAACTGATGTCATCACAAAGCAGCTTTACAGAATTAGTATCAGAACACGAGATCACAACGAGAATGTGAACCGAAAGCGGCAGCGTCAAGAAAATCTTCTTTGAAGCTGGAGGTAGAAAACTTAGGAGGAACCAAGACTCACAAGTGGTCCTCACTTTCTTCTATACCTCTATAAGTGGACAGCAGAGTGGATAACACCACAGAAACGATCCCCATCTAAACAGAAATCATCGTAAATGTTGTGAAATGTCTTAACTTTCGTGAACTTTGAACCCAATGTTGTGGGTGTGGGGTGTTCACATTTCTGCAGGTTACTGAGAGTTTGCAGGTCAGGTGGAAAGCAGAAGATGTCCTGAGTTGAACTTGTGAAGTGTAATAGTCTAGGAATGTCCTCTCCTCTCTGCTATTGTCCTGTCTTCACTCAACCTCCACCCTGGTGACTGCACACGAAAAAGCAATCCTTTCTCCACCTTTAGCAGGGTCAGGAGTTTCTTTAGGACACGAGGCCTCTTGCCTTATTCGACCACACACACACACAAACATACTCAGATTACAACACACTTTGGCAAGGGACACTGACAGAGAAGACACAACCTCAGGTGTGCTCCAGGGCCTGCACCGTCACATGCTTCCACGGCTAACTCAGGCTCTGAGACGGCAGAAGTGAAATGCTTCAGATAGAGGGGTTAACGGGGTATAATGGCTATAATGTACTGAGATCCTCCCCACACCCCCACAGTGGTAAAGCATATCTGAACACTTGATGTATGCGCTGGAGAAATGACGTAGGGTGATTATGGAGGCTTCCGACTGGCTTAGAGCCCGCTCAGCTGATGTAGCACCATGCAGAAGAGAGAATATCACAAGAGTAGCCCTCATTCTGTCCCTGTCCCCTCTCTCTTTCTCTCCCTCCTCATCCATCGGCCGGCTCCGGAGGGATCTTCCCTCGAAATTCATTAACATTCCAAACGGCTGCGCTGTACATTTCCTGGCAGCCGCTCGCTCCAAACCAAACAGCCTCGGAACAAAAGAGAGTGTGTGAGGCAAGGAGGGAGGAGGAAAGGAAAGAGTGTGAGAGAAAGAAAGGAAGAGAGAGATTTCCTCTCCATTCACTCTCTTTCTCCACCTCCTTCCATCCTTGCTTCAGACCCACTACATCCTTTCTCAGCTTCCTCATTTTCCTGGAGCACTCCAAGTTCATATGCATGGTTCACTCAGTAGAGACACAGTGGTAAATAACTGGAGTAACTGGAGCAGTGTAAATTCATGAGGCCAGCATCAGGATGAAATCCACCTTCACTGTCCCAAACCCACTTCTAATGGTGCTCTGTCACTACATGGTTTCTACTCGTCTTGGCTCAGCTCTATTTGGTCCTGATCCCTGGAACTGGTTACATTTTTTAGTCCCTGCTCCCTCATGGTTACACGCGAGCCGAGCAGGAACCAAACGTGACGTGTAAAACTTGTAAAGCGCTGACTGTCCAGAGAGACTTTACAATTACAATTAAATGCAGACATCCAGCACAAACTAATCATTTGTAAATTCTTTAAGCTACAGCAGAGATCCTATTTGTTTTTATCCGACTTGCAACAGCAGCTCATAAAATTACACAATGGTTTAAACGCTCCTTGGATCGGTGGATGACAAAAGACTCCAGCAAGACCTGGATGGATTTACAAGGACTGAAAAAACCCTACTGATCTGTCTAAAATCATAAATGACAAGTAAACAACACTTAACAATACTCCAGCCAGTGTGATACCCAAAGCCCATGACTCCAGTTACATACTGTGTTTTGTGTTGTCGCCGGCTTCTTTTCAGGGGAAAGCTGTGTTAGTGGAAAAGCTACCAAGTACCATGGGCCAAAAAGGCACATAGAGCGGAGAGGAGTTCAATAGAGTAGGTACCATGCATTGGAAAAGCACCATCAGACAGATCCAAAACATGAATGATTAAATTACATGGAATTAAATCTTTTTACATTGACTTCCATCAAAAGTGACAAAAATTTTTCCCTTCTTCTGTAATTTGCCAGATTTTTGAGATATACATGTTTTTAATTGGACAGCGATAACATGGAAATGCATTTGTTTCTGCAGTCCACATTTAACAACCAACACCACCCCCTCAATACAGTGACTAAACCTCCCTCTGATGTTCTGGGCATATACCTATTTAACTTCAGGAGTCAATAATATTAATCAGCTGGTCTGCTTGTGCCACCAAGGGGCCAGCCACCAAGAGTTCTGAAACTTGGAAACAGGAAAAAGGGGGTAAAACCTACCAAGGGAAGAAACTCCAACCAGAAGGAACAGGGTGGTCTTACCCTTAAGCGAGGGAACACCTCGCACCATGTGTGTCCTAAATATGCTCTGTGCTCAAAGCTCCACAGGGTGCGAGACGTTCCCTCTTTAAAGGACAAGGCCTCCCTGTTCCTCCAGGTCGAAGTACGGGGGACTGGATCTCTGGTAGCGAATACAAACCAGGGAACAAACATATTGTACTAGCTAGGATACACATTATGTCTGAACACTAAGCACTTCTGTGAGTGTTTCTCTGGGTAAGAGAGTCTGCTAAAAGCTGTAAATGTAAAAGTAAATGAGCAACTGATGGTTTGTTCATCATATTTTTGGGTTGATTACCAGCTCGCTCACCATAATCACTGTTTTACTTGACTAAGTGGACATGCACTTGTCTGCTAAGTGTAAAAGCATGTTAGGATATGATCAGGTTGCAATGCAGATAATTCTTTCACAACAACACAATTTTAGTAAGGGCCTAAGACGACTAATCACTGCGACTCCAAAGCTCCTGAGACAGATTGGTGCCTTCTAATGGGGAGTACACATAAAAAAGACAAAGTTAAAGGCAAGACATTTGTGCATTCTCCAGCATGAGCACATTTCCCTCTGAAGTACCTGCTTTGTATTGATTCTTCACCAAGAGAAATGGGTTCAGCTTGTGCATATCCACCACAGGATGACCTCTAAAACACCATCATCCTAAAAATACGGCTGCAAAAGTCCAGCAGACGTCTGGCGAGATAATTCCAGAGCACTAATGCCCATAACCTGAGAGAAACCCAGCAGGAAATCACAAAATCAAAGTAACAGTTTTCAGCCAGTGGTGGTGTGAGCAATTATACTCCAGATATTATGACATTTGAAATGGATTTAGCCTACAAAACTGTGCCAATGTCAGAGGCCACCCCAGAAAGCATGGATGGACCAGAGACATCCAAAATGTTCAATACTAGGCCAGTCTCGTCTGACTTAAACTAGTCCATATAAAGAAAATGGAGTTGGCCTGGTTTCCAGATAACTCTAATATGTATCCTTCCACAGTCCATCAAACACGTATTTCCTGTGACTATTAAAGTCGGATATCCTTTAGAAAGAGCATCCTGTTACCACTGCAAAACTCATCCTGAAAAGAGGTATTAAAATCGATGTCCTCGAAGACGTCTATTTCAGGTTTAAACATCTTAGTTATCACTGGGAAGCTTATTCATTTACTTGCTAGTCAAAATGGCCAGTAAGAACAAGCTGTTCATTTTCAGTGTCTAAAAAAACAAGGAAACAAACAAAACAAACAATAAACTAAAGCTTAAACACAGAACTATAATATCAATATCATTCTTTGTCTGTCTATTTTCAGAAAAGGCTTCTGAAATACATTTAAGACACATCTCACTATCTATGGCAACAGTTTTCAACATCTATCCCTAGATCCCTGACTGTCTGTGAGGAGCTTGGCTCCGGGTGCTCCGGTTTCCCCCCACGGTCCAAAAACACGTGTTGGTAGGTGGCTTGGTGACTCAAAAGTGTGAGTGTTTGTCGCCCTGTGAAGGACTGGCGCCCCCTCCTGGGTGTGTTCCTGCCTTGCGCCCAGTGCTTCCGGGTAGGCTCCTGACCAACCGCGACCCTGAGCTGGATAAGGGTTACAGACAATGAATGAATGAATGTAAACATGAAAGTGGATGTACACAAATGTTCCTGAGCACGTCTCTCAACATGAGAACGTGTACCTGTCTGTAATGTGAATGTGTACAATAGGCGACAACAGGACACACCAGAAATCAACAACAGGGACATTTCTGGGTATCGCTGTAGACAATGGAAAGAAGAAGCAAAGTCCTGTACGAATAACTGTTCTGTTGAGCAGTCCCTGAACTGCTCCATTTTGATTTGCTGCTTGTTCGGTGCCGACCCGAGGAGTTTGGGTACCAGGCTGTTTGAGCGTTGTTTGGACACCACTGGTCAAATTGCATGTGTTGTTGATCTGAAGTGAAAATAACCGAATATGTAATTTGACCAAGGGCGCCAAACATTTGTATATGACTGTATTCATAAAGTTAACCGACCTACATGCACCCATACAGTGTTAGCTTGAGTCTGAGGACAGATGTCCTTGATTAACCTGCCCAAACACTATATTTCAAAGTAGAACCAGGACATGTACGGCTGTGTGTGTGTGTGTGTGTGTGGCTCCTTTTCTGGTGTTGGACAGAATGTATCCAGCTCAAACAAGGTAAACGGATAACACGGCGCAGATGTCCTCTCGAGTCCTATCCAACACAACGCCACTCCCCGGCCTCACTGACCTGGCCTCTTTCGCTGCAGGGTCCTTCCAAATTACAGCCAGCTAATGCCTGCACGAGAGCAGAGCTGTCGTCAAGGCAACGGACAAACCACAGTCCAGAGTCTGCATTCACACAGCACCTCCAGGTCAGGTTAGATCAGAAACTCACTACAGCGCAGTGAGGTGAAATCCCATCCAATGTCTGTACTCTGGGATGCCTCACGAAAGCAGGCCCTGAACCTTGTCCTGCTTTACCGCAGAATTACTGACTGCCGGCCCCCCTCCCCGTTCTGATGTTGTCGGCACCATGTCGGAATGATTACACTGCCGTCCCTGCCTGCCGGACCCCATGCTCGATTTGATTAAGTCACACAGCCCTGAAACCATGAGCTCAGCCCTGCTTTGATAGCTCGTCTCCAGGAAGACCAAGAGGGGAAAAAAACAAAACAAAACATGGATTTGGACCAAAGCTGGAAAGCATTGGGGAGAGTTGGGGAGCAACGCTCTTTGTTTCTTATTCATTCCACCCGTTCTGCTCTTCCCTCGAGCTGCTCTGGAACCTATAAGTGAAAGAGCACTGGAGGAAGAGCTGATGGAAGTGTGGGATGTATACTGTACCTGGGCGTGAAGACGGCGTTGTGCAGGAAGTTCTCAAACACCTTGCTGAGCGCACGCTCCTCTGCCTCGGCTTTCAGGTCCTCCTTGGTTTTGGGGCAGGGGCAGCAGGGGCCTTTCTCCGCACCCCCAGCGTCCGACTTAGTGGGCTTGGTGTCCTCCTCCACGTCTGACAGGGCTGTGGCTGAGATCCTGATCGGGATCTTGAGTTCTGTGGTTTATTAAAATACATATATATATATAACAGGTTTTACTGCTGGTACTGGTGATTGTGACCATGACATTGAAGCACTACTTTAGTCCGTATTTCACTTCCAAAAGAAAAAAAAACAAGTCCAGATAGTGGATCAGTGTTGAGCTGAAGATCTGTGGACATGAAAACTGGATGTGGAATTAATTGTAATCAGCTGTAAACCTGAAACCTTTGGTAAATGGATGTAATGTGAAACACATGAGGAGGGTCTTAATAGAGAAGAACATTCAAGGAGCTTCAGTGATAGAAAGAGAGTGGAGGGTACAAAAGGGGGGCTTCCAAGATTCAAGAAAACGGCAGCTGAAAATGAAGTGAGGAAAGGAGATAGGAAACAAGGGGAAACAGAGGGGAAAGGAGAGAGGAAACGAGTTGAAAACAAAGGGGAAAGGAGAGAGGAAACGAGGGGAAAACATAGGGGAAAGGAGAGAGGAAATTAGGGGAAAACAGAGGGGAAAGGAGAGAGGAAATTAGGGGAAAACAGAGGGGAAAGGATAGAGGAAACGAGGGGAAAACAGAGGGGAAAACAGAGGGGAAAGGAGAGAGGAAACGAGGGGAAAACAGAGGGGAAAGGAGAGAGGAAAACTGGTGAAAGCAGTTATTCTACCTTTAGAGCAGTAGTTGTGCTGGTAGAGTTCACGGTCTTCGGGCTGCTGTTGCCAGCGAACCAGGTAGAACGTAGAGTTTCCATTGGGGGAGATGGGAGGAGACCACTTTACCACCAGAGAGGAGGAGGAATTTGCATATGCACGAGCATCCCGCGCCATCGAAGGCTCTGTGAAATGAACGCATGGATTAATTTAAACATGACGTCATGGATTCAAAGCTTTTTAGCCCATTCCCAACAACAATAATAGCATTAATAGCCTGTTTTTCCTAAGTACAACATAACTCATTTTTTTGAAGCAGCTGTGGGTAAGGAGTCTTGCTCAAGGGCACCTCAGCTGTGGGTGTTGAGGGAGAAGATAGTACTGCTCCTTCACTCCCCTCACCTCCAATTGTCCTGCTGATCCCAGGGATCAACCTGGGGAACCATCTGTCCCAAGCCCGCTTCTCTGAGCTACAGTATTGTGACTGTATTGTTTCAGAATATATTTGAACCACATGTAGTTCATGGCATCTCCTTCCTTTTCTTTCATCTATATTTTATATATATTTTTTCTGTTGTCAAAAAGACCATATATTACAACTTTCTTTAAACATTAGACCTTTTTTCTATCATCAATAACATTCATTCATTCATTCATTCAATGTCTGTAACTGCTAATCCCGTTCAGGGTCGCGGTGGGTGCAAGGCGGGAACACACCCTGGAGGGGGCGCCAGTCCTTTACAGGGTGACACACATTCACTCAAACCCTCACACGCATGGATTCTTTTGAGTCGCCAATGCACCTACCAACGTGTGGTTGTAGACTGTACATATGTAAATAATAAATAAAATAATAAAGTAATAAACACACCCAGTCTTAATTATGATAAAATAGGTTTCTTCCCATGCCTTATATAGACCTTTCTTCATCCATCATGTAAATGTCTTTAGTTATGTCTGTCCAGTCATCTACTACTGGTCTTTCTGTTCGCAACTGTTTCCTGGACGTTCCTGGACAAGGATCAGGACATTGCTATCTATATGTGTATCACACAAAGAGCAAATCCCAGTTTTAAATCATAAATAACTGCAATCCTTTCAGCTCAGTGCACTATTAAGTGCATATTAACTTGGCTCTCAGATGTTGCTGTTCTTTTAAGAAATGTAACTGAATGCGTTAAGCAATAAACATTCATGAATATTCATGAACACTGCATCGGGCTTATTTGCAGCACCCATGGGCTTTAATGCTTAAATAGCAAATCACGTACCGGTTATACCCACATTGAACTTTCTGAATATTTGATTATGTTTCTTTATTCTGCACAAAATAATCTGTGCAAATTAATTCATAAAACTTCAAAGAGTGATTAATTTTTCATTTCATCCATGTTTTACATATGTGAATAGGGGAAATGTAAATGAAACCTATCTGGAAAACTATTTCACTGGCTCAAAGGGCAGCATTGGAGATGCGAGTTGGTAAAGCTAATGTAGCTAAGGAACGCTTATGCGACTTGTACAACTTTTCAGATCGACACACAAATACTGTCCAGTCCTGGTTCGTACCTGAGGCTTTGGTGCGGATGTAGACCACTTCGCTCTTGGCCCCTAGAATGTGTTTATCCTCCACCATCAGAGTGATGGCCTTCACGAAGATGGCGTACTGTGTCCAGGGCTTCAGCGGATAGAGCAGCACTCCTGGATCCTGAGATTTATCATGAGGCAGGTCCACGTCCACCATGTTCCAGCTACTGGACCCGCAGCCGTCCTGTCCGTCAAATTCTGTGATGTTCTGGAAAGGTCTGTGGCATAGAAACACACCAGCACAGCACTGGTTTTAATATTTCTGATGTTCAGAAATATCTTACTACATTTAATGAGACATGTATCTCTATAAATATTGTGAAATAGTGAATAGCTGAAGATAAAAGTAGAACTGAACAAAATATATTTTAGCTGACAACAGAATTCGAGTTAGGGTTCTCCTCCAAGCGTGTTCATGTGTCGAGTAATTTTGTTCCAGCAGCAGTTTGAAAACATGCAGTGGCTGTCTTTATTTGTCTTGGAGGAAGCTTGTGCTAGCCCTTGCCCTCCTAGCTTGGCAACACTGTGTGTTTGGAAAGACACTAGTGGGTGGAAGTGGCCCGGACCATGCCACTATGGGAAGGAGGGTGATGGAGACAAGAGCTTTCTGGCCTTCAGCTCAGAGTTACTTTCTCTTCCCTCTCTAGCCTTTGGCTGCTCTTTTATACCCATCAGCATCCACCTCACCAGCTGTTTCACTTTAGAACAACACCAAAAGGAAATCTGGGAGTCATGCTGGGAGTCAGAGGAGTTGCAGAGCTAGTGTTCGGGCCAAAACAACTCATTCTCATCTCTGCTTTGAGGTTTGAATGCTGAACATATTGGTCCATGCAGCCAATTAGGTTTGACTGTGTTGATTGAAAAACAGCACCCCCTTGGTTGCTACTACATCAGTGATTCTCACTGAGACAAGTCAAAGTGTTGCTTTAATTTTTACATTTTACTTAACACAATTTAATGTTGGCTTCAGATTAGTAAAACGACAGGTACTCACGCTTCCTTGTAGTAGACAATAAAGCTGATGAGGTCCCTGTAGTCCGGCGGTCGGTAGCGCTCCCAGGTCAGTTTTATTCGATGGCTCTGAGTGAGGTTGTACTTGAACTTCAGGATATGGCTCTCACCTTAGGGGAAGGACATAAAGAGATCTATATTAGTGTTCTTCAGCAGATATATGTCCTTGGGTCCTTCATGGCTAGGTCTTGACAAACAGGATGAAGCGTCTGGTCTTTTGTTTGAGCTGAATGCGCTGTTACATCTGTCTACAAAGTAAGAATATACCTTTTTCTATTTTAAAGCCTGAGGTGCAGAGCCATTGTACCCAGATAGACTCTAATAGAAAAAACAACACAGATACATTAGAAAAGCCATTATCACTAACTCCACACGGAAAGCTGCCTCAGACACACACCGTCTATAAGACAAACGGATGGAGCTTTAACCCTCCACATATTTAAATATGAATAACTTAAAACCATGCGAGCTATCACCATTTTAAACCTCATGTTTACCTACAGACACTGAGCCTTCCTGTAGCTGGTATTGTATCTGTACAGTATTTCATCAGTATTTCAAATCTCAAGTCCATTATTATTTTACTTTTCTTGATCTGGAATCATCTTCAGTTGTAATGTGAACATAATACTTAGCCTTTTGTGTTTATTTCAGCTTCTTTCTGCTATTAGGGATGTACAATCTTAGTGTAACCCCAGCATGACCCCAGATGTCTAGATTTGACCCATATTTTTAATGAATATTTGAGGATGCACCAGAAGATCAACAGTGTTATCTCCTGTGTTTCATCTAATTCAATGACCTCCTGGTTGTTACACTCCCTGCCCATTTTATCAGCTCCACTGACAGTGTAGATGCACTGTGTAGTTCTACGATTACAGCCAATAGTCTATCTGTGGCTCTGCATACTTTGGTAGCCTATTAGCACCCTGTTCTTCAATGGTCCACAGGACCTTCAAAGATGGTGGATCATTCTCAGCAGTGTCAGTGCAACACGTCAGTGTCACTGCAGCACTGCGAATGAGCCACAACAAAACCTGATCTGCTGTGGTACACTACTGTGGCCCTGGGTACTGACTGGGGTGACTGTCTGTGAGGAGCCCCTGTGTCCGCGTGGGTTTCCTCCGGGTGACTGTCTGTGAGGAGTGTGGTGTGTTCTCCCTGTGTCTGCGTGGGTTTCCTCCGGGTGACTGTCTGTGAGGAGTGTGGTGTGTTCTCCCTGTGTCTGCGTGGGTTTCCTCCGGGTGACTGTCTGTGAGGAGTGTGGTGTGTTCTCCCTGTGTCCGCGTGGGTTTCCTCCGGGTGACTGTCTGTGATGAGTTTGGTGTGTTCTCTCTGTGTCTGTGTGGGTTTCCTCCAGGTGTTCCTGTTTCCTCCCAAAGTCCAAAAACCCACGTTGGTAGGTGGATTGGCGACTCAAGAGTGTCCGTAGGTGTGAGTGTGTGAGTGTTGCCCTTCGAAGGACTGGCGCCCCCTCCAGGGTGTATTCTTGCCTTGAGCCCAATCATTCCAAGGAGGCTCTGGACCCACCGTGACCTTGAACTGTATAAGCGCTTACAGATTATGAATGAATAAAAGAATTAAACAGATACTCACAACTGGCTCGCTCCCCATTGTTCCGGACGTCGTCTTCCTCCATCTTCTGCGAGACAGCCGTCTTCTCCCACATCTTGCGGATCTCAGAGAGGCAGAGTTTGGGGTTGGAGCGGAAGAAGAGTTTTCCTGTTCGGATGGTGAGGTTGTGCTGGCTCCAGTCCCATAAGTACTGCAGGTGCTGGTTGTCCAGTGCTGAGAAGGCATATGCCCTGAGGGAGGAACAGAGGAATTGGAGAAAGAATTAGAAACGCTTCAGTGGTGCAGTCCTGCACTTTCTGCAGAATGCTTCTCAACCATATAATGGGTTTAGGAGCATGGAAATAATTTAAGCCTCCTTTGGCATTAGCATGTGTAGATTATATCTTGCCCACCCATATATAAACACACACACACACACACACAAGTGCAGGTGAGCAAAGTGGAGGTCTGGAAATGTTCTGCAGTTTGCAAGTGATCATTTCAGCAACACACTTAAAGAACATGGAGAATGCCATCTGCACCCGCAGCCCTCCACACAACGAAACCTGAGAGCAGAGGAAAAAGTCGTTCACACGACCCCCTCCACCATCGCCCCTAAACTCCAACTACATCTTCTATAAGCTAAAACTAGTACTAGGCCAGTACTGACCACACAAGTCTCACAACCACCTTGCGGTCCCTACAAACCTTAAGAGAACAGTTTTTTAAATGAGAGGTGTGCAGAGCCTTTTTAGATGCAAAGCACCTCATGGAACTGACCTGTTACTCACTCACTCACATCATCACTCATCCATAAACATACTCCCTCATCCATTCACTCACTCACTCACAGATATTCACTCACTCACTCACTGAGAGGAATTGCACCACAAGAGGCACTACTTCTTATGTTCTTAGACTTAGGGACTGCTCCACAAGGGGGTGCTACTGCGCTTTGTATCAATGCCACTTTGTATCCTCATTAAAGAAATGTTAAAGAAATTTAGATTGATAAAGAACCTTAACATTATGCTCTTCACACTCATCTTTTTCCTGAGGGAAACACGCGCGGTTGTACTCCGTTTTAGGCTCCTATACGTTTAGGAATTTTTGTCATAAAACTTAAATGGGGGACAAAAAAAACTTTTATTGGTGAAGTCAACCCACCCAAAAAACTATGTTTTAGATGATTTCTATTGATCTATCCCTCATGTAACATTCAAACTACATTTTCAACGTGTTAAATTACCAGCTGATTTATAACACAGCAATGTTGAAAATGTCTATTATTAAAAATGGGAAAAATTAAGTTGTCGGGTCCGGATACGACAGGAATGCTGACCTCTAAATTCCTCTGCCTGTATATAGCAGAGCGTGTCAGTGTGTGTACATAAAAAGAGCATTTGCTGCTCTGCTTTATTTGGAGCCCATAAAAGTGCGAAGGCTCATGGCTTCTCACAGCTGTACATTCCATCACGCTGAGCCCTCTATCACTTTCATGCGTTCCTATGGAAACCCACAAAGACTCGGAAACACTTAAAAGGTTTTTTTTTTTTTGGAAGTATGAAAGACTGAGACAAATTTATCTCTCTTCTCACGTGAGGATAAAAAAGCGTTTGATATCCTCTGGACCAAGCGCTACAGGTGAGAACCGACAAAGACCAAGGCCTGCTCTCAGCAGCTGCCGGGTTTCAGAGGAGGAAAAGGTGACGTAGGACATGTGGTCTTCATTTCTGTGCTGACTGGTGTGTGCATTTTGGTGCCTGTCTCCTAAAACTCTTTACAGGACTCTACGACCGTAAACGTCTCCTACGGCGTCTCCTACAGGTGTGCTGTGATTAACCAGGTGTGCTTGTAAAAACAAACAAAAAACCTGATTAAAAATAATTGTACGTTGCACATTTTAACCTCTGGAAACCACATCTGTTTGTTTAGTAAACAGGACTGTTCTGTGTGCGAGGTGGCCTTCAAATGCCTTGTAAACGTAACACAGATGTCCAAGCCTAGCGCCGAAATAGTGTGCGTAAAAGGTGTCAGATAAAGGTGAATAATAAATGGGAAAACTCTATGTTCATGAGGAGACCCACCCTTTGAAAGAACCAATCAGTTCTCTGATAAAGACCTGAGTGGGAAAAGCCCTCTGCTGCTGTTGAGATACAGTATGCGCGTGCGCAGTCGCCTGGACAAACTGAGAAAACCTTATATTAGCCAATCATTACCATTTATTTCTCTAGTTTTACCAACACTTTTGCTGAAGTGGCTTTTAAAAATGACTCCCCTTTCAAAGAGATAGGAGCCTCGCCTCGTTTGAGTGGAAATAACTGCCCTGAGGTGCTGCCGTTAAAGGCCACTGAGTGAACAGACCTTCCTTTAAGGACTGTGGTGGTGTGCGTGACAGAATGAAGTGAGGAGACTTACTGATCTAAAAGCTCCTCCCCGTTAATATATCGCAGGCTTTTGAGGAAGGAGAGGGAGCCCAGAGTGTGAGAGTGTTTGATCCGGACATAGCCCGTCACCGTCTGGATCAAGCCCATGAAAGTCTCCAGCTCTGATGCAATGTTATCTGGTGAGAAGAGGGAGAGACAAGAGCCATGAGACACAAAAGACAGACAATATCAGGCAACAGTGACCAGTGATAATCCCGATACAGCTTCCTTTCTCATTTAATTGAATTAGGACTTAATATTTAAATCTCTGTGCTATTATACGCAACAAATACACAATTCCTTTCAATAAAACTTTATTTGTTTTACATGTACACAGTGACATTCTGACATTCTCAACTGCTACGTCTTGTTTTCAGGCCTATTTTATACATTAACGTTAAAACCAGGATGGTTTGGACACCTGTTACAGTAGAATCACTTGGTGGGGGATATGTTTACAGTGGTACAGACCCTGAACATAGATTTCTTTTCGCTTACTTTAATAAATAACCATTTAACAGAGTTGTGAAAAGACTGCAGCCTGCTCTGTACTCAGTTCTGAATGCACTGTTTCTAAGAGAACTGCTTTAACTAGAAACGTCTCAGCGTGGCCAGCAAAGTAGAACGTTTTGCAATAGATTAGTATTTCAAGCGGTCATGATCAGGAATGAAAAACATAGCAGGATTTTATTGTGGACAGGCTTCTGTTGGCTTGCTGCTCACAGTACGTGGGAGAAAGTTGAATCCCGCATTGTAAGTCTTCCCATAAAAGGACCAGCGTCCACAAAGCTACTGTAAATGATATATTATTATTATTATTATTATAATATGTGATTACCACTTCTCTACTATAAAGTATTCAGGCTTTCATTTTATTTTAACTGCACTCTCAAAGCCTCATACAGCTTTTAAAGTTATAATGAAACCATCGACATCATTTGTTCGCTGTTCTGGACATTAGATGTACAGGGGTTAGACAATGAAACTGAAACACCTGTCATTGTAGTGTGGGAGGTTTCATGGCTAAATTGGAGCAGCCTGGTGGCCAATCTTCATTAACTGCACACTGCACCAGTAAGACCATGTGCATCCAATGGTTCAAACACTGTGTCCTGAAGGCGTTGCCGTGTATCAGGACGACAATGCACCGATACACACAGCAAGACTGGTGAAAGACTGGTTTGATGAACATGAAAGTGAAGTTGAACATCTCCCATGGCCTGCACAGTCACCAGATCTAAATATTATTGAGCCACTTTGGGGTGTTTTGGAGGAGCGAGTCAGGAAACGTTTTCCTCCACCAGCATCACGTAGAGACCTGGCCACTATCCTGCAAGAAGAATGGCTTCAAATCCCTCTGACCACTGTGCAGGACTTGTGTATGTCATTCCCAAGATGAACTGACGCTGTATTGGCCACAAAAGGAGGCCCTACACCATACTAATAAATTATCGTGGTCTAAAACCAGGTGTTTCACTTTCATTGTCCAACCCCTGTATCTGCAAGTCACTTCCATATGAGTGGCATAAGTAAGCAAACAGAAACAAAGAGTCAGGCTTAATAAAACCCATATTAAATTCATTAAGATAAGCCTAGATCCCAAATCTAAGCATAAACGCCAATGAGTTAATATCATATATGTGGCGGTCCTATGATGACTCATTTCTATTGGTGACTCTATAGTGAAGGTGAACCTAATACCACAGCAACTATGTTAATGTAACTATCCCCTAAGGATGTGAAATGGCTGAACAGTGGCTCAGTGTTTGTGTTCTGCTCTGACCCCTTTGCACTGGGCAAGAAAGTGAAGGGGTGGGAGGGGGGGTGTTCATGCAGGAATGAAAGGACTTACTGCCCCGACGAATGTTGATGTGCAGGTTGCCTTTGATAACAGTACAGCCTTGCAGAGACTGAGCGGCGTCCACTGAGTCAATGGTTTTAGTCTCACACACCTTATCACACAAGCCATCACAGGCACTGCAGAACATACTGTACAAGGAGAGGGAGGGGTGGAGGGAGAGGGGGAGAGAGAGAGAGAGAGAGAGAGAGAGAGAGAGAGAGAGAGAGAGAGAGAGAGAGAGAGGGTGTGGAGGGGGGGTATAGAGAAAATAATAGCAAGTCAAGGACAGGACACAGCACACTGAGCAGACAAACACCAGTAAACCACAACATGATTATTATGTCTCACTTAGTTAATTTAGTCATGTATCTAAAAAAAGGGAGAGACGAAGAGAGAGAGAGAGAGAGAGAGAGAGAGAGAGAGAAACAGGGTCACTGTATTTCAGAGGGGTGAGTCCTCGCATGAACCCTGGCTTTTTTCAGACAGTGAATCATTAAATGGGCTCGCAGACAAAACAAGGCTGATACAGTCTTGTACTGTGATAGATGGAAAACTGAAACAGATGGAAGAGCAAGTTCAAACAATCAATTGTTTTCTTTACTTTTTAACTTCATAATACCCAGGACCCAAGAAAGTGGAGTCCAAAGTTCTGTGACTTCAGGCTCTCCGTTCTGGTCATAAGTTACACTTCAGACTCATGCCCCGCAGTAAAAAGCTTATTACCCGCAGAGTCCCACTAACAATGTGGGCCCTGTTTTTTTTGTCAATAATAATTGCCCTGCGTGTTTGCACAGCCTCGTTCACAGCCTTCAATCATTAATGTCAAAACAACACCTTTTGCCTTGAGTGTTTCCATGTCACGGCAAGAAGCATGAGGAGTCTGTCATGTGAGCAGGGCACGTGGAGGACAAACTTTGGCCTCGGTTGAATAATTTAGTACAGCGTAGCCAACAAGCTCTGCAGCACCACAACGCAGGCTAAAACTTAACGCTGGCTTTGGAGAAATAAGTAACATTATTTAATGTGAAAAAAAAAAACTCCTGAAAAGTCATTGGGTGGCATACTGTGAAAATCCAGTCCTTCACATGGCGACACACTCACACATACGGACACTCTTAAGTCGCCAATCCACCTACCAACGTGTGTTTTTGGACCATGGGAGGAAACCGGAGCGCCCGGAGGAAACCCACGCAGACACAGGGAGAACAAACCACACTCCTCACAGACAGTCACCCGGAGGAAACCCACGCAGACACAGGGAGAACACACCACACTCCTCACAGACAGTCACCCGGAGGAAACCCACGCAGACACAGGGAGAACACACCACACTCCTCACAGACAGTCACCCGGGGGAAACCCACCCAGACACAGGGAGAGCACACCACACTCCTCACAGACAGTCACTCGGAGGAAACCCACGCAGACACAGGGAGAACACACCACACTCCTCACAGACAGTCACCCGGGGGAAACCCACGCAGACACAGGGAGAGCACACCAACTCCTCACAGACAGTCACCCGGGGGAAACCCACGCAGACACAGGGAGAGCACACCACACTCCTCACAGACAGTCACTCGGAGGAAACCCACGCAGACACAGGGAGAACACACAACCTCCAGGTCCCTGAAGCTGTGTGGCTGCGACACTACCTGCTGCGCCACAGTGCCGCCCTAGACAAAAGAACTGTCCCGACCAATTTCCAATTATTTCTAATTCAACTAAAACTAGAGCTTCTCTGGATCTTGCCTGAGGTTGCTGCTCACTTGGGGTGTGAGCCATTATCGTTTAAAGGAACAGGCACTGAAACTGGCCTTTTTGCACAGGACTGTTTAGCTGGGGAAAATTGCAGCTGTGGTGTTTGATCCTTGTGGTATTTTAACAACATCATGTCACAGGTGTTTGATTAAGAACTGTGTTCACATGTGGAAAAGGGCTATGTCACCTTTAGCTGATGTGAGTGAAATATCAATTTTTACTTCAAAATCACTTTATTAATCTTTAATTCTCTTTCAGTTATGAATTTGATTGAATATTATGAAGGCAACAATACAGTACACTGATGCATCTCTAAATGTTCTTTTACATAGAAAACAAATATTTTCATGTATATTTTTTCACAGACACATAGCCAGCTTTCAGATGAGGAAAACAGCACCTTTCGCTCTCGTTGCGGGTGAAGCCGGGCGGGCACTCGGGCATACACTCTCCGTTGTGGATGACGAAGTCCACCTCGCTGGGCAGGTGCACCCGGGCGCACATCTCCATGGTGATGCAGCGCCAGCCCTCGAAGCGGTATGTGCCGGACGGACAGTCGGACACACAGCGGCCCTCGTGGTAGTAGTGCTGGCAGGCGGCACAAGCCTTGTCGTTGTCAGGCTCAGTGCAGCTCCCCAGGCACTGCGGGTGGCAGCACTCCTTATTATCCGTACAAGCCCGCCGCTCACATTCGGGTGGGCACTCTGGAGAGCAAACGAACACACAAACAAAAGTGGATTAGCAGCGAACAAAAACAAAACGGCACATCCTAAACACAGACAACAGGCAGCGAGGTCAAAGGGACACGACAGGGAGAAACAGTGCAGAGTTTGAGTTCATTACTCCAGCTTGATAGCGCTAAGCAGTGCTAATGAAAAGACTGAAATACATTTAGAGACCTTGGTAACCTGAGAGCTGAAGCAGTCCAATAAGTGCCTTGTTATTAGATCCATGATATATCACACAGGGGAGTGGAGCGGTCGCCAGACTGCGATTAGGCTCCGTGCTTAATGTGCGCATGTATGTGTGTTTGTTTTGCTCAGTGAAGGTCAGAGGGCAGCCGGAGTGCAGATTAGTGGCCTGTAAAATGGTCCTGTAGGAGTGGGGGGTGGGAGGGAGGAAGTGGAAGCTGGAGTCAGGACGTTTGGGATGTTTGCGCAGGGCCTCACACTGCACTATGCCAGCCTTGTTAGTACACTGCAGCCTGGCCTGACTACAGATAAATATTATTGCAGTTAGAGACTGTTAAGGGAATAGTTGGGGTGAGAGAGAGAGAGAGAGAGAGAGAGAGAGAGAGAGAGAGAGAGTTGGGTGGGCTGGAGAATATTCAGCAACAGAGTAGCTAGCTTCAGTAGCTTGGGGAATTAGATGGATCTCTTTGGTGTAGAATGAAGGGATTAAAAGCTGAAGGTATGGATCTGAGCGTCTGCATCAAAGCCACTGCGAAGAATCCTTAACCTTTCTGCAGAAAAAGCTCGTGTTTAAAAGTTTCCACCCAGATCCCAGTAAAGCACCGCTTTCAGGAACTCTTCCGTTTCCACAAAGAACAGTTCAGCAGCGCATAAAGCACAAGAAGGCACTGTCCTAGCATTAGGAGGATCCCACAGGTTCCGCATCTAATTACAAGATCAAATTCATATTCGAACAAAGGGCCACTTCTACTCCAGCTTTGTCTGAACCAAATCTGTCTTTGTGTCTGACCCCAGCAAGATCATCGTTTCCTACGAGCGGTGGAGAATCTGCTAAAAAACTTTGGAACAACAGTTGTGTGTTGTTGCCGCGGGGCTCGGGCGACACGGCGGCGTAACCCTAAAAAAACACAGATGATCCGGCTTCCAGGCGCTCGCATGGAGCTCCAGCTCAGTCGCATCCAAGAGAGATCAGCTTCCGTCGTGAGCATGAGAAAGTCCGCAGTAAAACGAGTGTGAGGCGGGGAGGGGGGGTAGGTGGGGGAAGAAAGAACGGGTGTGTTTCAAATTAGGCTTTGGGCAACAAATCTTACTGAACACGCTCTGCGTTTAGTAATGAGAGCCGAGGGACCCGGACACATTGTCTCCAAACGTGGGATCAATAAAGGCAGCATTCCGACACACTGACTCGTGTAGAGTTGCAGGGAGAGAAAGGCCTTGTGGGTAACAGGAGAGGCGAGAGGGAGGGCCGGCTGTTGCTGCTAACCAGCCCTGAGGCCGCAGACCAGAACTCAATACGGTGTAAGCATAAAAAAAAAAGTCTTCCAGAACATCAAGAATACAATATTTTAACATACAGTATTCTCAATTTCTGAAGCCTGAGTGGTGAGATCAGTCATAGCTCCCCAGAGGCTAAGCCCCATCCCACAGTTACACTTACATTATTAGTTTATACCAATAGTGTCTTTTAAAACCCAGTATCCATACAACTGTAGTGACACTGCAATATTACACAATTACTCATTAATTCATTCATACTCTGTAACCACTTCATCTTGAGCAGGGTCCCGGTGGGTTCAGAAGCCCACTCTGAATTACTGAGTGCAAGTCAGGAACACTCTCTCACACACTCACAGATCACCCAGTCACACATACACTCACCCAGTCACTCACACTCACAGATCACCCAGTCACTCATACACTCACAGATCACAGTCACTCACACACTCACAGATCACCCAGTCACTCATACACTCACCCAGTCACTCACACACTCACAGATCACAGTCACTCACACACTCACCCAGTCACTCATACACTCACAGATCACCCAGTCACTCACACACTCACCCAGTCACTCACACTCACAGATCACCCAGTCACTCATACACTCACCCAGTCACTCATACACTCACAGATCACAGTCACTCACAGATCACCCAGTCACTCATACACTCACAGATCACAGTCACTCACAGATCACCCAGTCACTCATACACTCACCCAGTCACTCACACACTCACAGATCACAGTCACTCACACACTCACCCAGTCACTCATAAACTCACAGATCACCCAGTTACTCATACACTCACCCAGTCACTCACACACTCACAGATCACCCAGTCACTCATACACTCACCCAGTCACTCACACACTCACAGATCACCCAGTCACTCATACACTCACCCAGTCACTCATACACTCACACACTCACCCAGTCAATCATACACTCACCCAGTCACTCACAGATCACAGTCACTCACACACTCACAGATCACACAGTCACTCATACACTCATAGATCACAGTCACTCACAGATCACACAGTCACTCATACACTCACCCAGTCACTCACACACTCACCCAGTCACTCACACACTCACAGATCACAGTCACTCACACACTCACCCAGTCACTCATACACTCACAGATCACCCAGTCACTCACACACTCACCCAGTCACTCACACACTCACAGATCACCCAGTCACTCATACACTCACCCAGTCACTCATACACTCACAGATCACAGTCACTCACAGATCACCCAGTCACTCATACACTCACCCAGTCACTCACACACTCACAGATCACAGTCACTCACACACTCACCCAGTCATTCATAAACTCACAGATCACCCAGTTACTCATACACTCACCCAGTCACTCACACACTCACCCAGTCACTCATACACTCACCCAGTCACTCATACACTCACAGATCACAGTCACTCACACACTCACAGATCACAGTCACTCACAGATCACCCAGTCACTCATACACTCACAGATCACAGTCACTCACAGATCACCCAGTCACTCATACACTCACCCAGTCACTCACACACTCACAGATCACAGTCACTCACACACTCACCCAGTCACTCATAAACTCACAGATCACCCAGTTACTCATACACTCACCCAGTCACTCACACACTCACAGATCACCCAGTCACTCATACACTCACCCAGTCACTCACACACTCACAGATCACCCAGTCACTCATACACTCACCCAGTCACTCATACACTCACACACTCACCCAGTCAATCATACACTCACCCAGTCACTCACAGATCACAGTCACTCACACACTCACAGATCACACAGTCACTCATACACTCATAGATTACAGTCACTCACAGATCACACAGTCACTCATACACTCACCCAGTCACTCACACACTCACCCAGTCACTCACACACTCACAGATCACAGTCACTCACACACTCACCCAGTCACTCATACACTCACAGATCACCCAGTCACTCACACACTCACCCAGTCACTCACACACTCACAGATCACCCAGTCACTCATACACTCACCCAGTCACTCATACACTCACAGATCACAGTCACTCACAGATCACCCAGTCACTCATACACTCACCCAGTCACTCACACACTCACAGATCACAGTCACTCACACACTCACCCAGTCATTCATAAACTCACAGATCACCCAGTTACTCATACACTCACCCAGTCACTCACACACTCACCCAGTCACTCATACACTCACCCAGTCACTCATACACTCACAGATCACAGTCACTCACACACTCACAGATCACACAGTCACTCATACACTCACCCAGTCACTCATACACTCACACATTCACCCAGTCAATCATACACTCACCCAGTCACTCACAGATCACAGTCACTCACACACTCACAGATCACACAGTCACTCATACACTCACAGATCAGTCACTCACACACTCACAGATCACACAGTCACTCATACACTCACAGATCACAGTCACTCACACACTCACCCAGTCACTCATACACTCACAGATCACCCAGTCACTCATACACTTACTCAGTCACTCACACACTCACAGATCACCCAGTCACTCACACACTCACCCAGTCACTCACACACTCACAGATCACCCAGTCACTCACACACTCACAAACCACCCAGACACTCATACACTCACAGATCACCCAGTCACTCATACACTCACCTAGTCACTCACACACTCACAGATCACAGTCACTCACACACTCACCCAGTCACTCATAAACTCACAGATCACCCAGTTACTCATACACTCACCCAGTCACTCACACTCACCCAGTCACTCACACACTCACAGATCACCCATTCACTCATACACTCACCCAGTCACTCATACACTCACAGATCACAGTCACTAACACACTCACAGATCACCCAGTCACTCATACACTTACTCAGTCACTCATACACTCACAGATCACCCAGTCACTCATACACTCACAGATCACCCAGTCACTCATACACTCACAGATCACCCAGTCACTCACACACTTACAGATCACCCAGTCACTCACACACTCACAGATCACCCAGTCACTCATACACTCACCCAGTCACTCACACACTCACAGATCACAGTCACTCCACACTCACAGATCACCCAGTCACTCAAACACTCACCCAGTCACTCACACACTCACAGATCACAGTCACTCATACACTCACCCAGTCACTCACACACTCACCCAGTCACTCATACACTCACCCAGTCAATCATACACTCACCCAGTCACTCACACACTCACAGATCACCCAGTTACTCACACACTCACCCAGTCAATCATACACTCACCCAGTCACTCACAGATCACCCAGTCACTCATACACTCACCCAGTCACTCATACACTCACCCAGTCAATCATACACTCACCCAGTCACTCACAGATCACCCAGTCACTCACACACTCACCCAGTCAATCATACACTCACCCAGTCACTCACAGATCACCCAGTCACTCACACACTCACCCAGTCACTCATACACTCACCCATGTATTGCATTACAGTATCACAATCCTGAAACAATTACTGTTTATATAAAGCTATCGCAGTGATATAATTTCTGATGGCTGTAATCTGACCGGTATCACCCTACATCACATCTGGAGCAGCCTGAATGCCTACATATCCCAGCATGCTCAAGGAGAACGTAGAGGATGTGTAAGCAGACGGCATCACAGGACGCCTTGAGCTGGAACACCAGCTCCGTTAGAGCACAGCAGCAGCAGCAGCGCCAGCAGTGGTGGTTGCCAAGCAACGAGATCTTGGCACTGTGTGTGGCACACCCGAGAGGCACGGCCAAAGACCCCAGCGTCTGAATTAAACATTTCCCCTTGTTTATTTATGAGTCTGAACCTTTCCGCCAGACATTACAGGGCAAACGTGACCGCTGCGTTTAGGGTTGTAATTAATACTGGTAAAGACATCTGTTTCTCTGTGTGTGTGTGTGTGTGTGTGTGTGCACGTCCTTCTCAGGAAGATCCGTTTAACAGACCCCCACATATTTTCTACACTGGCAAAGAGAAGCAGCTCAGTGTAATCAGGGGGTAAACACTCCCCCGTCGTATCGAGTAACCCCCACTAACCTTACACCTCAATCCTTCCTCTCTAATACAAAACCTCACTGTGCCAGCAGCCCACTTTGGCCCCAAGCTCTGTCACACTCCTTCCATTTTCCCGAATTCCTGGCATTCTTTCACACTTTCTGACGGATCACAAGCCACCTTCAGATGAGGTGGGATTACTGGAACATTCTGTAAGAGGTGAGTGTAGGGAAAAGAAAAAAAATAACCACAGAACTGGCCAAAAAGACACAAAGCCTCAGTCCAGCTACAACTTTCCTTGTTTTGAAACTGCCACTGAGAAAACGAAGAAGGCTCCACGTGCTGAAGGGGAACAAATAAACGTCTGCGATACTGAGGAGAGTCTGGTACGTACACAGCAGACAAAGCGAGGGCCTGTAAATGAGAGCTGCTTTTCCTTAAATAGCCATATGGCCCTTTTATGGGCTATTAATAGCGGCACCCTTTCCGGCTCTAATTCCGACAGCGACTGAGCGCTCACTGCGTTCCCTGGAATATCTCACTCTGCGCCTGCATTTACTTAACCATCAACCTCTCAAAAACCAAGGGTGATAGTAAAGCCCCCCTGCCGTTACGCTTGACCCACGGATCTGGGAAGAGGGGTGGAAGGGATGAGAAGAGGTCGAATGGCTGCTTGGGATTCCACCAAAAGGGGGCAGCCCAAGCAAAGTCAAGCTGCTTCTCATCCCATAGCGACAACAGACTCCACGCCACTTCCACAGATTCTTCAGCAAGGAAAAAATCTCAAGCACGCATACCTTCCACTGAGGAAAGAGGGGTAAATGGGTGTGTGGTTGAGGGGGGGGGGAGAAAGAATGTGCCGTTTCACAGACATCCACTGTAAGTAGACCTCATTTCCCATGGTGACCAAACACAAACCCACAGCAAGAGATGGTCTGCTCCTTTATTTTTAGGCAGCTCGGGAGCACGGGCCTATTTCCACACGACCATGCTCCACACGCAGCTATGCCAAGAACGGCCGGGTTCCAGCCGTCCACATGAAGAGCCCACTGCCTAACAAGGAGTGTTAGGTCTGCAGTGGTCAGGAAGGCCAAACCCAGGCAAAGCGCTGAGATCACTGAGGACACAAGGTAGACACAGAAAGATTTCACTTGGAGAGACCAGCTCTGGTCTTCGAGGGTCTTTGGTATTTCAACAGATTTGGAAAAAACGGCTCTGAGACACTTCAACGTTAACCCCAGGGTTTAGTAAGTGTGTAAGTCAGATTGGTCACAGTTTGGAGAGTCATTTGTTCGTTTGTTCGTTGTAAGCGATTCAACACTGAGCACAATGCAGTCCTCCACAGCGCTTCAAACACTCACCCTGTCACTCACACCTGAGGACAGTTTCACATAGTCACTCAGTCACTAATACACTCACACATCTGGACGATTTCACACACTCACCCAGTCACTCACACACTAAAAGGTCGATATATGCTTTTGCGTTGACTCGAGGTCAGAGCCTACACCGTAGGTTACGCAAGTGCCCTACGCCGTTTTGAGCGTTTGTACTTCTGCGTTTGTTTCTGCGTCGCTCTGACACCGCCACACCACTGGGCTGGATCTCAAACATCTTCCTCTACACTATGTAGCACACTATGTAGTGGTGTAGTATAATTACATTTATAAATCTTTAAAGTGCACTATTTAGGGAGTAGGTCATTGTTTGGGACAGAAGAGAGTTTACATGAGGTACCAGGAAAGTAACTAATACAATCCTCCATTTTGTTTTTTCCCGGAGATGTCTGTAAGCTATGTACGTCAGACTTCTGACCAATCACAGTCGTTGCGGTTATATTTTAGGAGAGGTGCACGTCAGGCTACTCCCTAGACTACGCCGTAGGGTTTTCATTGACGCATTGCCTACGGCATTGTATACATTGGGCTTTACAAACTCTTTCAGCAGACACAGGGAGAACACACCAAACTACTCACAGACCGTGACCCAAGAGGCAAATGTCGTTTGGATGTCGTTTGTAAACCTACACACTACAGAATCAGGAAAGCATGAGAAAGACTTCAACATTTCCTCAGTCTGTGCAAGGCAAGGCTTCACCACCGCAGCCTCTACATTCCCACAGCATCACCCAAACCCAAAAGGAACCAGAGCTGAAATGAGGCATCATTTGCACAGTGACCTCAGTGGCCAGGACGCAGGGCTCAAGAGGAGACAGAAGTGTCTGGCTGTGGTGAGGCTGTTTGCACAAAGCCCCACGGCCTGCTGGGAACATGGACGTGACCTGAAGAGATGGCTCCTGTCTGTTTATCTGTGTAAGACCTCCTCCTCGTTGCCCTGTCTGACTGGCACTGCAGAGAAAACAAACTCGCATGCACACCCGGACACACACACACACACTGCACCGAGGAGCACCACCCTCTCTCTCAGAGCGGTCAGGCAGCACACAGACACTGCCCCTTCTGCGCTCCAAATCACTGCAATGTGAAGAGCGGCACGCACTCCTCTGCAGCGCACCAAGGCAAGGGCGCGAAGGATTCTTCCAGCCGCCTCAGTACAATATCCCTTCAAGCCGGTGCAGGAAATAAGGAGGATTGTAAAAACATAGTGTTAGTGGCCTGGCAGGAGCTCACTGACACACTTGGATGTTGTTTCCTGGGCTTCAAACGGCAGTTTTAGCCTTGGACTGTGTAAAGAATGCCAGAATGTTCTGAGCAAGAGTATAATCAGGGAGAAGAATAGTAATCCACTTGTTCTCAGCACCGGTCACAACAACAAGGTCTAGGACACTGGAAGAGTGGGGGGATGGAGATGAGCATGATCTGACATATCATTTACAGAAAAAGAGAGACAAATGTAAGTATCCCTGTTAAAAAAAAAAAAACATACCATTCATTAACACTCAAAAGTCAGATATGTTGTTTTTCTGATGGGTGGATATCACAACAGAAAGGATCATAATTTTGTAATAGTAGACTTGAAAATTTTGTCCCAAGCTTTTGTCCTTGCCTCTTTCTATGCAACCATTACACTGGTGTCAGAAGTAGGATACTGAGTTTGCTGAGAACAGACCCAGAGACCCAGCAAACTCAAAAGGGGATGGTGTCTACAACTGATCCAATAGAATGAAGGCACCAAGGCTTGTGCCTGCATTCAGTCTGATGGAACCAGTCATTGCCCGGTCAAAGACAGAGCTGAAGTCTGCTTTGGTGGAATTCAGTTCCCAACATTGTGCCAAAGATGTTGCAGAATGGATCCCAAGAGGTCCAGAACTCTCTACAGAATGACAGTGGCTAGGATCGCTGGAGCCAGCAGACGGCAGTAGGACTAGGTTGACTAGTAGCGCAGCAATCTACCCACCATAAAACCCACTGGTAACAGCATGAGCTTTGATTGTTCTGTATCCCTGTTACAACAGCCCTACCACGTACGAGCACAACACCATGGATGGCTGGAGAACAAGGGCACACCCCATTGACAGCAAAAGTGCAGCAATACAGAACAGTGGCCTTGAGCGAGGAGAAGAACTGTGGCAGTAGCGTTTATGGAAGTAAAATCCCAGCTGTGTCTGATCCACTCATACCATCACATACTATCAACATACTGACACTGACACTGATAGATTTTAGATCTATGAAGTGCACCTGTGTGGCCAGTGGATCTGATAAAATGGAAAGTGGGTCATTTTAATGTTATTGCAGATTTTTTTTTAATATATATATATATATGCATGAGAATACAAGAGAGAGAGAGGGCTCTAAATTACTGAGCTGTAAAGTACCAGCAGCTGAATCTTAACCAGCTCGACTTCCGATCACTCATCCGGAGGGGGCAGGGCCACTAGAGGAATGTTCACTGGACCAATCACAGAGCAACCGGGGAGGTCCAGGATGACTGACATGTTATTGAGTGTGCAGTAGAAATCTGGTAAACAAGTCTTCTGCAGTGTGGGGGTCAAAGGGGGGCGCTCTAACAGCATTAAACCACAGCACATACACACACAGTCCTCATCTCCTCAGACAGAGATGGGTGAAATGTTACTGACCACAGACTGGACAAAGAGCAACAGGAGAGTCGCCTGTCTGTTTTATGAATAAACGTTTGGCATGGAGGTGCTCAAGAGAGGGGAAAACATTTAAACACTCAGAAAACAATGCTGCGGAGCGGCTTGCAACATCTCCCCAAACGGCCAGCATTGTCAGATTTGTTGACATGAACGCATTTTTACAGCCACAGTGTCCTAACAGTTTGTCCTCCAATCTGAAGGATCATCAATGACTAGTGTATACTGTTACCGCAGCACTCGTCTTCACAAGACACTTCAAACGTCCTGTACGGGAAGAGGCACCAACCATATACGCTCACTGTTTACGTAGCCTTGTCCGGCCAGCAGCAACAGATGGTTTTATGCAATCACTCTTCACAGTTCTCATTAAGGCTGTGCTGTTTTGCCTGTGTTTATGAAATGCTGAGAGACTATAATGATGATTGTCTCTGAAATGACCTTGAAAACCTTACATATAAACACACAGGTCCAGCCATAACACTGAGACTGGACTGTAACACACTCGTTTCACATAGCGGCCATCTTGTAAACAGAAACAAGGCTGAGGGGGAAGATACCGGAATATAACAATAGCATGGGATGCTAACTTCAAGGTGTTATGACAATTCCTTATTACAGATGTGAAGAAGCTGTTTGAAAACATGTTGCTCTGTGCTGCTAAAAGGCTACAGCAGCTGAAATGAAGGACATATCACAAACACAGAAGCTAAGTACTTTTTTGTACTGCGTTATTCACTCATTTGCCTTTGGTAACAGTATGCTAGTTAGCTCTGCTACAGACATTAGCTAGGGGTTACCGTTTGTCTCAATGAACCTAAATACACTGAAGGTGCAACTCAACTACAGCTGTTGCTAACGAGCTAAGCTAATGTTTTGGTTTTACAATTAGCGAGAGTGAGGCAGGCAGTGATATGACAGCAAGGAAGTCTCAGTGTGACAAAAGATTTATTGATGTATTATGATATATCCTATGAACAAATAGCATATTATAAAAAGAAAGTGTAATATGGAGGTAAATAATTAAAGCTATGAATATAATTTATTCCTGCCTTTGATACAAACTACACCACCGTAGACACAAGTAAGAACTGGTTTTGTTTCAGTCAGCGCTATGCTTCGCTATTCCTGCGATTTCTCCTCCTCAAGGATGCTTAAGTTCCCAGATGTTCCAAAATGCTGGTCTTGGTAGTAAAAGTAGCCTACACTCCTCAGCATCTACTTTGGCTAACACTGGAATGCTTCAGGTGTCTGAAACAACTTGACGCATTAGTCTGAAGATATTCTGACCCAGACTACAGGATTTACTGCCGGTACCCATCATGTCATACCCATTTCCATCTCCTAATTATGCAAATCTTAAACCTTTTGAACAGTTACTTCCTTTTTAGATTTCCATAAAGGAACTATATTAATGTAAATGTGTGTGTGCGCATGTACTGACATTCTCAGTCTCAGAGGTTCTCTTGGGAGTATATTGGTAGACTATAAAAAAGTAAATATATAAATCTAATATATAAATTAAAAACTTTTAACAAAAACATAGTTATTAAGACCATTCGAAGACTGAATTTGGAATGTTAAAATGTTTAAATATCCTTAAAAAAATACTGGCTAACATATTGATGTTCATTTTTATGTAAACAAACACAAGTAAACACCTCAGGCAATATTGAGGTCAGCAAAATTATTGAGAAAATATATTGTACGATAAGTCGATAATGTAATAATTATGACAGGTCTAGATGCCAGACATCTCGGATAGAGGCCATTGTGGAACAGTATTCTTAAACGTGAGTGAGAGAGTGAGTGAGTGAGTTTAAAGCTAGTTCCATGAGGTGTTTTCCAACTTAAAAAAGTAAACAGCTTCTCTGCCTTAAAAGTTTGAGGTACTTGAAAATCAAACATACTGAATGTGCAAAGAAAACACACTGGAAATCGTTAATCACCCAAACCCTTCTTTAAATACATCTCTAAATGTCGTTTAAGCCACATTCAGATCTTTATTAGCATGTTGATTTAGTTTGCAGTGCAGTATCACAGTAAAATGAAACCTTCCTGGTTGAATAATTAAGGTTATAGAAAAGATATGGGTGACGTTTTAATTTCAGACGTTACCAATATTAGACGTATACCCCTGGTGCTACAGTAAAGAAGCACATGGGTATCAAACTGTAAGTGTCTGTAAGTGAAAAGTTGTGTAGATAAGGTGGATTATCCTGGTAACTGCTTGTTTTAAGTCATCACCAAGTCGTTTTTTAGTGTAGAAGTAGCTTCCACCACTACAGGACCCGAGCGGTGTGACCCCCGCCTCCGTTTGTCAAACCACATCCTCCTCCTCATCCTCATCCTGTAACCCAAAACCCCCAGAGAGTCAGAGAGGATCACTCCAGCAGACACCCAGTAAAACCACAAAGAGAGAGAGAGAGAGAGAGAGAGAGAGATGTAATATAATGTAATAACTGTACTGTAACTTGAGGGACAGTGAGTGACACCCACTCACCTTGTTTTTAATGACATTGCTTGTTGATATTATATAGGATTAAGTAAATGGGAAATATCCTTTTACAGTTTCTTTTCTCCTCAGTTTACACCTCACCAGCTCCATCCATGCTCAGACTGCCCCCACTCTCACACACGGGGCCACTAACCATGAAGATTCAGAGCAAGTAGAAGCTTCCTCCAAGACATGTGAAGCCACCGGACAGCTCAGGCGCTATGCGGACAACGCCAACTCTGCAATCTGGTATGCCAGCTAACACACACCCACGCTGACTAGCATTGAGCTTGTGATGAGGGGAGAGAGAGGGCCATCCTATCCGCCGCGAGAATCCGGCCCAGCTGTGCTCTCTAGGAGTCCTGACTTCGGATGGCTGAGACAATCTGGATTTCCTAGGTCTAAACCTAAACCCCAGCGTAGGAAATCAGAAACTGTGGTTTAGTGAAAAGCACAAAATGCGTACCTTCGTTTCTGTTCCGCTGTTGTCCATTAACCCTGTTTTATCTGCTTTTCCCACAAAGTCAGAACATTATGTCCTGAAAGCATATGAAAACAAACAAGGGACGGACAGAAATACACACACACACACACACTTCCTTCCATTTTCTTTGTAGTTGTAGCTATACTTTGCGTGTTGTTTGTTTAAATATATTGTGTAATAAAGCTCAAAGCTGGGAGGCCCTGTCTGTGCACTCTATGCATTCTGTAGCCGCAGGGAAGATCCTAAATTTGCTGAAAGTTTATATACCTCGTATTGGCAACACTGGTAATATGAGAGAGAGATAGAGAGCAGGTAGTGAGATTTATGCAGGGTACTATCTCTCTCTCTCTCTTCATTCCAGGCCTCTGTCATGTTTGTGAAAAACAGGTTGCGTTCACTGGCACAGAATGTTCCACCATCTCTCGCGCGTTTTACCTCTCTCTCCCCTCCTCTCACTACCTGCTATGTTTTAGAAAGAAGTTCCTTATCAACCATGGGCATAAGAACACACCAACTCCTCACAGACAGTCACCTGGAGGGAACCCAGGCAGACACAGGTAGAACACACCACACTCCTCACAGACAGTCACCCGGAGGAAACCCACGCAGACACAGGTAGAACACACCACACTCCTCACAGACAGTCACCCGGAGGAAACCCATGCAGACACAGGGAGAACACACCACACTCCTCACAGACAGTCACCTGGAGGAAACCCACCACGCAGACACAGGGAGAACACAACACACTCCTCACAGACAGTCACCCGGAGGAAACCCACGCTGACACAGGTAGAACACACCACACTCCTCACAAACAGTCACCCGGAGGAAACCCACGCAGACACAGGGAGAACACACCACACTCCTCACAGACAGTCACCCGGAGGAAACCCACGCAGACAGAGGGAGAACACACCACACTCCTCAAAGACAGTCACCCGGAGGAAACCCACGCAGACACAGGGAGAACACACCACACTCCTCAAAGACAGTCACCCGGAGGAAACCCACGCAGACACAGGGAGAACACACCACACTCCTCACAGACAGTCACCTGGAGGAAACCCACACAGACACAAAGAGAACATACCACACTACCTGCTGCGCCACTGTGCCGCCCGACTCCAACTCATCCTAACAGTATTGAATAGTGCTGCATCCCTCCAGAGAAAGTAGTTCCTTTAGCTGACACTTGGCCTGAACATACAAAATGGGTGCAGCTTACACCAAACAAACTTGTTTATACACTCTCTGAGGGGTCTATAAACTCCCGCAGCCCTGCTGTGTCTGATCCACTAACACATCACCACCATATCGGTGTCACTGAGAATGAGAGGTGAAGTACAGCAAAAAGGGTTAAAAAAGGGTGAAGGGCTACAATCTGTATTTGCAGAAGGGCAAAGTGCTCCTGTACAGTGAGTGGAGCTGATACTACAGACAGTGAGGTGGTAGTAATGTTATGGCTGATCAGTGTGTGGTGTATAAATCTAATCAGATTAAACTCAGCATTTTTAAACCTTTAATTTCACCTGATTTGAGAGCGGTAACTCTCAACTACTGAGTGCCAGTCGGCTCCAGTTCTCGAAAAGCAAAGTCCAGGCCGCCTCAGCGCCAGCGGAGCAGCCCTGCCGAGACGGGCAGGAGACCAGGGCTGCACGCCACCAACAAGCTAATGCAAATAAAGTGAGTCTTTTTCCCTCTCTCCGTTTCCACAGGTTCGCCAGCGTTTCCCCCTCAGTGTGAGCAGCTGCTAAAAATAAAACACTTCCCAGATCTGCTTTATTAGATGCAGGGGATTTCCTGGCAGTGCCGAGCAGGCTGCTGGCTGAGGGGCTTTGAGTTTTTTCTGCTGCCACAGCCTCACTGCAGGTAGGACAGAACAGAGACAGCGATGCTGTGAGTTACTGTACCATCATGTATCGTGTGTGTGTGTACAGCATCAGTCTAGTCATCTCTCTGGTCTCTGGGTTCAGACGGCTTCATGTCTGCCAAGCCCTATTTCTGTGGGCAGTCATCAGGAGCTTTGCAACAGAGCCCTATGGTCAGCACACACACACACACAGAATTTGTCTGGTACATCTGGATTTAAAATGACATCTGTATAATACATTGACTGGAGGAGCCTCAGCCTCTGTCTCTGGCCTGCGATGCTCTATTTGCGTTCAGGTGACCCTCCGAGGATGAGTGGTCGGCAGAAGCAGTGATGCACTGATCACGAACTTGGGCACAAAACATCAGGTCTGGGTTGTTGTTACTGACCCATAAACATAAATATTTCTGACTCACAGCTGATGCAGTTGATTGTAATAATAAAAAGCACTGGCTGCTCTCCAGTTTGAGCTGGAAATCGGCCTGATATGTTTACGAAGCCCCAGTGTCAGTTAACAAAAAAAAAACAAAAACAAAAAAACAAAGTGGCTCAGTCAGACATCCTAGGCTCAGGAGATCACTGACTGTATGAAAGTAAACACAAATACATTCTCTCTTGCTCTGTTATTGTGTTTTTAATCTTTCTCTCTTATCTCCCTCACTCTTGCTTTCTTCAGGACTCTCTCTCTCTCTCTCTCTCTAACTCCTTCTTTATTGGCCTCTTCTCCTTTTTGTTCTTTGAGTAGTCAGCATGCGTCTGCCACCTTTCTGTCTGGCATCCCTGGCTACTTAACATTCGGCATCTGGCTCCCCTCATACACTCACACACACACACACACACAGGGCACACTTCCCCTGCTCTGGGCTGTTTCATTTGGGAGAGGAGTGGGATAAAGAAGTGCAGGTTGTGTGTGTGGCTGTTCTTTGTGTCGTGTTGTTGAGAACAGGCTGCTGCTGTGGTGGTCTTTACACTGAGCAGCTGCTGGGAGTGTGCCGGACCCCCGCTCCTTTCACCACTTTTGTTTCTCTCTGCTTTCATGTGCACTGTAACTGACGAGAGTCCAGCTCTACCGGTAAGTGGGCCGGCGTCCTGCCCGCCTGGGCCTCTCAGCCAAACACACCAAACACACACACACACACGCCCCTGGGCCCTGGTTCACAAAAGCAGAGCACAGCTCACAGTTGCGTCTCGCTTCATTTACTTCAAACTACACACCATCAGCCAAAACATTAAATCCTCATTTTGGGAACAGAACCACTTATCTCCAAATAAATTTCTTCCAATGTAAATTCATGTATTTTTAACCTGACAGACAGACAGAGAACGACAGACAGATACACAGATGTAGAGACAGACAGATGTGTGTAGGCATAACACTATGTATAATATTGCTCATGTATTTTAATAAAATAATAAGGGGGTTTATAAAATGGCGGGAGTAACTACGTCACTGTAAATGTTAGTGTAACTGTAAGTGCACGTTTCCGCAGCCGACAGACAGGGGTCAGCAGATCGGACGGGAGGACAGTGAGCGCCTTGTCGTGATGTCCACTGATATGATCTGATCTGCGTAAAGGTCTGATCCGGCCTCTTTGGGCCTGAGGACCAGAGGTTAGCGTAAACAGCGCTGAGGATGCAGCGTTTAACACCCCCTTAATGCCACCTATTGTTCGGGAGGCCGGGGCTGTGGTGTAGCTTTACGGCTGGGATTAAAAAGATCTGATTACGCTAAGCAACTATTAGCAGCTATAAACAATGAGGCCCCTAATAGCACGCTCTCGTTAAGCATGGGCTAATGGTGTGGCCAA
>NC_089810.1:10089773-10126112 GCF_029633855.1 Hoplias malabaricus
GGGGGGTAAGAGGGATAAAGGGGGTGCTTATGCATCAGCCATCCAAACACCGAGAAACACACACACACACACACTCAGAGGGTTTAGATGAGGCAAACACACAGGAAGCAGAATGACATAAAGAGCAACACAGGCCAAGGAAATGAGAGCGTGACATGGAGGGGGAGAGAGAGAAAGAGAGAGAGAGGAGGAAGGAAAGAAAGAGTGAGCCGCAGGAAAAGCATTAGCCACCTCGAAGGAACAAGACTTCCAGAAATGATTGAAACAGAATAGCTTCCACCCTCTCCAGCCCCCCACACACTCACCCCCCCCCCAAACAAACAATGGCCCCTTTTGTGCAGTGTTGTGCCACGGCCACAGTCAGGGTAGACATAAAGACGCAGTCTCATAATGCAGGGACCAAACCCCCTACGCTGCCCACCCCGCCCAGCTTCCCATACACTCTGCAGTGCCTGATTTTACCCCTGTCCACCGCAGCAGCAACACTGACCAGACCGGCCAGCGCCATGGAGCTGCAGCCCACTGCAGGGCCCCTGCTCTCAAAAACATGCCCTTTGTCTGCCTGCAGGCTGAGACCTCACACACACACAGCAATCCAGGATGACATGCAGTGCCAGAGGTGGCCAGTAGGGGGCCAGCTACGCTGATCTGAACCGAGACTGTCTGGAGAAGGGGAGGGGGAGGGGGCGGGGGTAGGATGGGTGATGCTCCAGGCAAAAAAGCACCGTATAATTAGGCAGAGCAAAACAACAAAAACAAAGACGTAAAACGCTCGCTCCACAGAACGGCACGGAGGTGTTTGTGCCAAACACAGATCCCTTCCCCCTCAGGACCGGGCTTCTCAAAACAGCCAAACAAACAAAAACATCAATTAATGGACAAAACATGCAAAATGTAAAACCAATTAAGCACAGCCCTCGCGAGGCATCGTGCATTATTTAATCCAGAGTTAATGACATCTTGCTTTTCACATTCCAAATCGCTGGATTTACGGAACTACACTCTCCAGCAAACTCTTCAGTGTGGCCCTTGCACGCGAGGCCCTACCCCAGCATTCAGCCCTATCTGCCCCACAGGTCATCTATTTCTGCTACAGAGGCAGGCCAGTGTCTCCTGAGGGGTTTGGAGGGAGTCTGAATAAGCACTGGTTACTTAGAGCCCTCTCCAGCTTCATTCACACAGCTCAATCAATGGATTAACTACACACACACACACACACACACACACACGCACGAGCTAGAGCCATTTCCTATTTCTACTGCCCCACACTACCTTCTTCAAACAAACATCAGTTTGTAACACACACATACACACACACACACATAAAAACGGTCCTCTATGAACAGTCGCCTGTTAAGTCTAGTGCTTGAAACAGCAGTTGTGGAAAGAACATCCTGTTCCTAAAGATAAATGGTTTGCAGGACTTCCTCTCCAAAACACAATAACGGACATAAGTCCGGGCCTCCAATTTCATTGAGTTCCCAAGATAAGTGCCTCCTTTCCGAGCCATACCTCACCAAGTTCAGTTACACGCAGTTCCTCCGACTCTAATCGAGATAACAGAGCACAGTCTGAGAAAATATAACTCACTAGAACTACTCTTCAATATATAACCAGCACATTTCCAACTATATCTCCAACTTTAACTTTTCTGGCAAGGTCAGCATCCTTGAGGACATTCAGGGGCCTTCGTATGTGAGACAGCAGAATGTCAGACACGCATGGAATACACGCAGGGAAGCGCAAACCTTCGGCTTTTTCAGAAGAACAAATGTCTTTGGCTACAACAACTCAGTATACAGCCAAGGTTAGGCTTGGCAATATCACAGAGAACCGCCTATTCTGCCAGCTGGTGTGACTGAAGCTGAAAACGCAGTCAAATATTAACAGAATGAGCACACACACACACACAGAGTGAGAGTGTAACACACGTGCTCACACATTCCCACACAGAGAACTTAGCCAGTTTAACTTTGTTGCGACAGGTTCTAGTCACAGGTGAAACTCTAGCGCCTCACGGCTTTTGATGACACTTCTAAACACTAACAGCTTCACTGAAATAGTGCTCAAATTTCCAGCCTCCACAACTTTCGACGCAGAAAGAAACATGACATGCTGAGGTAACATTTATAAAATAGTAAGGTAATGCGAATCAAATGCTGAGGGAACAATTATTGAATACTCTCACAACATTAAAAATACACTCATCAAACATTTATGTAACATTCCTCAAATGTTACTGAGAAATAGTTAAATACTCTGAGGTAACTTTTATTAACCGCTGAGGTAAAATGTATCTAACGCTAATGTTCATCAAACATTTATGTAACATTCCTCAAATGTTACTGAGAAATAGTTAAATACTCTGAGGTAACTTTTATTAACCGCTGAGGTAAAATGTATCTAACGCTAATGTTCATCAAACATTTATGTAACATTCCTCAAATGTTACTAAGAAATAGTTAAATACTCTGAGGTAACTTTTATTAACCGCTGAGGTAAAATGTATCTAACGCTAATGTTCATCAAACATTTATGTAACATTCCTCAAATGTTACTGAGAAATAGTTAAATACTCTGAGGTAACTTTTATTAACCGCTGAGGTAAAATGTATCTAACGCTAATGTTCATCAAACATTTAAGTAACATTCCTCAAATGTTACCGCGAAAAAGTTAAATACTCTGAGGTAACTTTTATTAACAGCTGAGGTAAAATGTATCTAATGGTAATGTTCATCAAATATTTAAGTAACATTGCTCAAATGTTACTGAGAAAAAGTTAAATACTCTGAGGTAACTTTTATTAACAGCTGAGGTAAAATGTATCTAATGCTAATGTTCATCAAATATTTAAGTAACATTGCTCAAATGTTACTGAGAAAAAGTTAAATACTCTGAGGTAACTTTTATTAACCGCTGAGGTAAAATGTATCTAATGCTAATGTTCATAAAACATTTAAGTAACATTGCTCAAATGTTACTGAGAAAAAGTTAAATACTCTGATGTAACTTTTATTAACAGCTGAGGTAAAATGTATCTAACGCTAATGTTCATCAAACATTTAAATAACATTGCTCAAATGTTACTGAGAAAAAGTTAAATACTCTGAGGTAACTTTTATTAACAGCTGAGGTAAAATGTATCTAACGCTAATGTTCATCAAACATTTAAATAACATTGCTCAAATGTTACTGAGAAAAAGTTAAATACTCTGAGGTAACTTTTATTAACAGCTGAGGTAAAATGTATCTAACGCTAATGTTCATAAAACATTTAAGTAACATTGCTCAAATGTTACTGAGAAAAAGTTAAATACTCTGAGGTAACATTTAGCGGTGTTTATTAACCGCTGAGGTAAAATGTATCTAATGCTAATGTTCATCAAACATTTGAGTAACATTCCTCAAATGTTACTGAGAAAAAATTAAATACTCTGAGGTAACTTTTATTAACCGCTAAGGTAAAATGTATCTAAGGCTAATGTTCATCAAACATTTAAGTAACATTGCTCAAATGTTACTGAGAAAAAGTTAAATACTCTGATGTAACTTTTATTAACAGCTGAGGTAAAATGTATCTAACGCTAATGTTCATCAAACATTTAAATAACATTGCTCAAATGTTACTGAGAAAAAGTTAAATACTCTGAGGTAACTTTTATTAACAGCTGAGGTAAAATGTATCTAACGCTAATGTTCATCAAACATTTAAATAACATTGCTCAAATGTTACTGAGAAAAAGTTAAATACTCTGAGGTAAGTTTTATTAACAGCTGAGGTAAAATGTATCTAAGGCTAATGTTCATCAAACATTTAAATAACATTGCTCAAATGTTACTGAGAAAAAGTTAAATACTCTGAGGTAACTTTTATTAACAGCTGAGGTAAAATGTATCTAATGCTAATGTTCATCAAACATGAGGGAGACTTACCAAATGCTTAAAGTTTATCAAATACAGAGGTAACATTTATATAATATTTTAAAATTTAAAAAAATAAAATGCAAATTACTATGAAACGCTGAGGTGATATTTATCAAATGCTCAGGAAAATCATTTCACACACTGAGTTACCGTTTTTTAAAACACTGAGGTAATGGGTATCTAACAGTGAAATGATGTTTCAAACAAACTGAGACTGTCTACCACTTACAAAAGGCTAAGATAATCGAACACTGAGGAAACTTCTCAAATACTAAAATAATATTTATCAAATGCTTCGGTAACTTCAATTAAACTCTTGGGAAATATTTATCAAATGTTTAGGTAGCGCTTATCAAACACAGGCCATGCTAATCAAACACTGAGGTAAAGTTGATCAAACACACGATCATGGTTTGGCTCTAAGGCACACCTTGTGCACAGAGTTGAGTCTCATAAAAAAAAGCTCGTAAGCGGCTCTCACGGACAGTGGAAGGGTGCAGTGACAATCAAAGGGCAAATGTGAACTTGTTGAAACAAGAGAATCTTACTCTGTGTCTCGACGGTCAATAATCGCCTTCAATAGCAGGAGATGCTCTTAATCTTCACTGCTTTACTGTAACTGACAGCCATCTGCCATCAATCTGTAAAAATAAAAGATTATAGCAGAGAACCAAAGGGAAAAGAGAAACTCCATGAGCGGGTTGGTCATGTGCTTGTCCGGTGCAGGAATCTCATAAAGACAAAGTAGCAGGACACCAGGAGTCCAGGATAGAGAACGGAGGACTGTTAATCAACACTCTGCACTGCGGAGATGGAGAGAGCGCGGCAGAATTAAAAATGGCACACAAAAAAACAACAACACAGGGTTTCTTACTTTACAAGTTGATTTAAGCCCAAAGTCCAGCCTATCCAACAGTCCCAGAGTTGAGGATGATTCAATAGGTATATCTTTTTCCTCCAGGACAGGTCTGACTAGGCTTATATTACCTGGTTAAACTAAAATGTCTGACATTGCGAAACACTTTCAAGGCTCTTACATTGTTAGAAAGTCCTCGATTTTGGGTTAAAAGTATTTGCCTAACTGTGTGGAATACATCAGAACAAACAGCAATAAACAAGGAGTTATTCTTGGGGTTTGTGTGTGTGTGTGTGTGTGTGTGCGCGCGCGCGCGTGTGTGTGTGTGTGTGTGTGTGTGTGTGTTCATAATACAGTCTTGTCAGATTAAAGGTGAATTCCTCCAGACCGCCTGCAGGCTGACATTCTTCAGGTCGTTGTGTGTATGGAGCTCCAAACACACCTGAAGCACTTTAAGACCATGCGCTTCTCCCTCCATATCTCAGTCCTGATCAAACCCCACTGCCTGAAAACTCAGGAATGGCTCTTTAACGAGGGCCACCTCCACCCCTCACTCACTGCACCCCCCTCCCCCCCCCCTTCACTTTCATTTCAGATATATGAAGGCTCTCAAAAAGTAGACTCACTGTCACAGAGGTGAAAACATACACACATTGGACAGAATGTCCTTCAAGACTGATTGGTTGCAAAGCCCTTTGCTGAAGCTATGACAGCGCTGTGCTGTGGTTTATGGGGCATCATTTCTGAATGCTCTGGTCACCTTGACTCAAGGAAGGCAAGATCTCTCAAAACATCTCTGAAAAGAACAGCTTTTTACGGCTGGGCGTCTTGCTACGGATCTTTCACACAACAGTCAGGCAGCAGGAGATGGGCTACTGTGATTTTACGGCTGTAGCGCTGATGTGATATGACTCACTGTTACTTCTCATGAAAAAAAAAGATGAGCCTGCATTAGTTTGCTGAGTTGCTTGACTTTGGTTTCATCAAATTGATCACAACAAACAATACACAACATCGTACAAGGCACAATAAAGGACTTGCAATTTTGTAGTGTACTAATTTGTTTTGCCTGTTTCATATGCAACACTACAATAACGAGTTATTCGGTGCATCTGCTCATTAATTTGTGAAGCTGGAGCCTACCAACCCACAGACTATGAAACAAGACAACCCAGTCCGGGCTGCCAAAATCGAGAAAGTGCTGAGACGTCAGATATGTCTCTCCAATCACAGCTGCGTATATGAGAGCGCAAAGACGAGGTTAAACGCAGCAAAACAGTCAACGAGCGTGGAGATATAAAAGTACTAAGTAAAACGAAACCAGAGAAGAAAGAGAACCAAGCAAAAACGGCTAAAAACCAGAGCTTCTGCTCCTCACTGCTGTGCGCTCGGGGTCGGGGTGAACAGCGAGCAGCTCATTATCGTTTGATGGATCAAGTGCTGAAACCAGCTGTTCTGAACAGGGTGAGAACGCTGCTGTGGGGTTTGATCCTTGTGTTATTTTGACCAGAATTGTCCTCACTTGTGGAAAAGGGAGACAATATGTCCTCTTTAATAACGCACTGAGGAGCACTACTCTATAACTTTACTGCCACCAATGTCAGTTATTTAGGACATAAGTTTGGACTTTCACTCAAAGGTTCAGAGAAAAATCTAGAAGCACATAAAGAAGCGAATATGAAACATTTTATAGCTATTGTACTGATATAAATGATCTCCTCAGAGATGGCGCGGTTCCTTCACTTGTCAAATGAAGTAACAAATAAAGACGGCCAGTAAATTGGTTCAGAATCAGGTCCAACTGAAGATTCTGCAAAGAGTCAAGACTTGGAAAGACTTGGAAAAAACGACTCCACCCACCCGGCCCCTACTCATTATTCCCATCACTCACTCTGTTTTCCCGGGCCCAAACTGTACTCCTCAATGCTGTCCTGACACAGCTGTTGGCCTTGGAAGCTCGACCGTGGATAGCTAAGTCTTGGCATGTCAACATTGATCTCCGTATTACACAATATCTCAACAAAGAACAGCAGAAGTTCCAGTCATCACAATCTCGCAACACATCAAGGCTATGAGACATGTTCCAGAGCAGCAGAGGGAAACACTTCCACTAAGCCAAGCCTTCATCTGTCCCGGATCTACATACTGGGATCTACCCTAGAACTCTGTTTTAGCTGTAAGACAATGGCTGAATTGTGGGGATAATACAAATCTACTCATTCATTCTAGGAGTGTAAAGAGAAAGCTAGAGAGAGAAGGAAAGGGAAACAAAGCTAAATCAAAGCCAGAGACATTAGCTCAGGGCAGCGGGGCTTCGTTTTGTTGGACGTGGTTTTGGTACGGATGAGGGTAAGTACATTTCAACATGCGCAGGGGTGGTTAGTGGGCTTTAAGCTAATTTCCGCTTCTCAAGAAAAGATGTTTAACTCGGTTCAAGCCTGAACTATGATGTAGTACGACATTACGCTGGTTTGAAGTATTCCTTTGTTTAGCGTTTTCTTCAGCCGTCCAAGGATGGAAATCCACACAGCTACTTTACAAGGTCTGCTCGGGACGCTTCTGGATCCAGTTTCAGTTTTTACTAGAACTGCTCTGAACAATCTTGGATTGACCACTGACAAATACAAGACGAAAGGGCTTTTAAGTAAGTGCTTTACAAACACACAAAGACACACACATTTGTAGCACAGCAAAACACATCAGAGCGAAGCACCTGACCTCAGCCCCCCCCACCCCCACCCTCTCTCTCTCTCTCTCTCTCTCTCTCTCTCTCTCTCTCTCTCTCTCTCGTCTTGCTGGCAGAGGGATTTATGGACCAAGGGTCACCACAGTTTGGTGAGGAAGGGACTGTTGTTTTTAATGCTAACATTTTATCCTTCCCTTTCACTCTCACTTTCCTCTCACCAGCTTCAACAACAAATATTCACTGATGCTAATGCTTCCCCTCCCTCGCTCCCTCCCTCTCTCTCAAATTCAAGAGATCTGGAGATACCTAAATGCCTATTCTCCTCTTTTCCACAAATAAAAAACACTGTTTTGTATCTTAATGAATCATCTGCTTCCTGCTTTTGTCAAAACACCACAAGGTTCCAACACCACAGCAGCATTCTCAGCTGTCTGAGGAGCCTGTTCAGAACGGCCAGTTTCAGTGCCTGCTGAGAACGAGCCTCTGTTTACTTACAAGCGCAGGTTGCTAAGGAGTGAGGTGCGAGGCGCAGAAACACTGGCCTTTAGTCATTTTCTCTTTGTCAACATAGTTAATTAGTACACCCTGCACTCAGCTGTAGATCCCCAAATGAAGGTGATATTTTTTTCTGTTGTCTACCTTAAAGACCCTGAATGACTCCAAATGCTAACTTTTCATGAAAGTAAACGCAAACCAAAAGTGCTAAAATTTCAGTTTGAGTTACAAATGAATTCATCTGGTGAATTTTAAACAGTAAATAAAAACAAAGCAGAAATATGACAAAACACTCCTGCTATCACGATTTCACAGACCTTTTGGTTTTACTGAGGATTTGAACTCGAGTTACCAGCCGAGTTACACAGAGATAATCACAGAGAATCCGGGTTTATTTGGGACTGTTCAGGGTGTAAAACTGATGTAAACGTTAACCATTTTAGGACCGTCCATTCTACACAGAGACTAGAGCAGTACTGGTTAAATACAGCAGACTTTTGTTGAGACTTTGGGAAGATATTCAAAAAAAAAATCACAGTATGGGCCCCGAGGAGCCAGATTAATTTAATTAGAAAGAAAACTCAGATATCGTTTCCCAGGGGTTTTAAAGAATGGAACAGTGCTACACTAATTTATTTTAGAAAACATATAGGAACCGTCCCCTTTCCATTTTGGAGATGCATGTATGTTTAGTGTCAGTGACAGTTTACAGACCTACACAGCAGGTACACAGTGGCTTTCAAGTTTGTTTGTTTCCTCTCAGAATGTGGCTTTGTAGCGAAGCCCCCAGGCGCGCCGCAATGAAAGCTTCTAGCTGCAGACCTTCAGAAATCCATATTACTAAGATGAGGAACGTTTTCTGGATTTTTTCTTAGAGACGAGGACTAAACAAAGGGGAAAGTCCCAAATCTAATACACCTTCATCTCAGACTGGCTCAGTGGCTTATGAAATGATCAGTGACTGAGAGGAGGGGCAGGGGGTTCTATTAAGGCAGAACATCCATAAAACGTGAGTGTGTGTGTGTGTGTGTGTGTGTGTGAGAGAGAGAGACAGAGGTGAACGGGTTCATCAGTACTGCAACGTCTCCGACTCTCCACAGACAGATTCCAACTCGCTCAAGCAAGAGGGGGTCTGGCGTGGCTTGGCTGGTGGCTGCCCCTCCCTTACATCCTCAGCACTTACAGACAGAAGAGAGGAGGGGGTTGGGTGATGAGGGGGTCCCTATACCCTGAAAAACAGCCCTGTGTTTGGGTGCAGGACCTCATGCAGCGCTGGAAGAAACATAATGGGTTACATGGGACGAGAGTCGGTCGCACGGTGGTCTTCCAGATGACATGTCCATCCCCTGATGTTCTGAGACTCCAAGCTTAAAATAACTACGACGTTAACAGCAGAGATCACACACTTGTCTCACACCAGAGATATTCACAGTATGCTCTCTACAAGTCCAAGCTGAGTCACAGAGGTGTGAGTCTGAGCCTGGGGTGTGAGTTTAAGTAGTGTTTTTAGTACAGAGTTTGAGTGAAGGTAAGTGTTGCTGATGAAAGCCATATTAAAACTGATGCAGCTGCGAGCGGTAGGACAACATTAGTGAGTGCTCACCACCGCTCAGGGAGGGGTGGATTAACCGAAGAGTATAAATTCTGTTGGGCACCACTTTAGAATAAGATTTATAATCATTATTAATAAATAAATGATTGTTTAGGTTGTAAAGACCTAAACACAGGACCCTGACTCCAAATGCTAACTTTTCATGAAAGTAAACGCAAACCAAAAGAGCTAAAAGTTAAGCAGTTTGAGTTACAAATGAGTGAATTTCAAACAGTAAATGAAAAAACAACCACAAACAAGCTACAGTCAGCTTCTTACTCAAACAAAGCGTTCCACCTTAAAAGATGCAGAGCTTCTGAATGATCAGAAACAGAAGGGTAGAGTTAGTGTAGATCTCCGGAATCGTCTATGTTGCCTTTAAGGTCCACACCACATTAGGGCTGGGCCCGAACATTTGGTAATTTGGATATTTGTTCGTTAGATAGATATTCTGTGTTTAACTTTGAGATATTTGGCTAAATGTCAGCTATCAATAAAGGTAATGTTCTCCTGCACCCTTACCCAGGTTTGGTGGCGACACCACTGTCAATTTTGTAAGATTCGTACCTTTAATTAGAGCACCTCCGTGAAGCTCTGCTAACCTGAGCATACACTGTACCCCTAGTGGCGAGTACAAGCAAGGATTGGGAGTGAAGACACACTCTGAGCCTCAGTAATCTGCTAGGAAAGCAGCCTGGTGTTTGGGATTTTAAAGCAGGCGACGTGCGTGAATTTCTGAATGCCCTACCCCGGCATTATTTGAATATTTGCCAAATATTATGGCCAACCTAAAAATGGTATCCAGTATAGCCCTACACTCCATTATCACTAATGTATAAAAATACATTCAGTTTGTGGTTCATTGATTAAACTTGGTGATTAAATAGTTAAAAGTATTATAAAATATGCTGGCAAAACATGTCGGGGGGGTGATCAGTCATTGCTGTGCGTGTGTGTGTGTGTGTGTGTATGTATATATGTTCATGTGCAGGGACAAACACACCACACAAATATAGCACCTTAATCATACCAGCACTTAGTGCACCTCTTCCGGCCTCAAGAGTTTCCATGTCCTCCAGGCCCACCCAGCTTGCCACACACACAGCTAGCAGTCAGCCCCCACCCCACACTCATCCACCCACCTCCTCCACCCTGCCATTCAGATTTGGAGGACCTGCCCTCACTGTCTCCACAAAGCTCCAGACTCCAAAACTCCATGACTGTCTCTTTAATCGCTGCTGACAGAGGGCTAGGCTAACCTCGCTGAAGCATGCATGCGGCTAACGGCGGTCCAGCCTGGGGGGCGGAGTCAGAGAGGGGCGGTGTGGTTTAGAGCAGTGGCTCTATTTATACCAGCTCCTCCCCCCCAGCCGCCGAACAGCCTTTATTGAATCCAGATGTGAAGATGCAGACAGAAAGGACAGCACTCTCGCACTCATACACACACACACACACACACACACAAGGGCAGGGGCGATGCACTTGTGCGCTCACAGTGAGGGCATGCACTGTCAAAACCTCCTGGAAACACTAATTACACTTCATGGGGAAACTCAACCTGTCCATCACAGGACATCACACACTCAGTCACTCACAACTGTGGACAGTTTCACACTCTCACCCAGTCAAACACACACTCACCCAGTCACACACAACTGTGGACAGTTTCATACTCACCCAGTCACACACGCACACGCACACACACACACACTCAGTCACTTACAACTTTGGACAGTTTCACACACTCACCCAGTCACACACACTCACACATGTGGACAATTTCACACACTTACCCAGTCACATGCACACACTCACTCCCACCTGTTTTGCATACCTACCTCACTTATCAACGTGTGTTTTCGGGCTGTGGGAGAAAACCGGACCACCGAGCGGAAAACCACACAGACACAAGGAGAACACACAACACAAGGCGAGGTTTGAACCCACAATCCCAGGACCCTGGAGCTGTGTGACAGTGAAGTTACCTGTAGCGCCACTTTGTTATATATTAGAAGTGCATAATTCTTTTGATGTTTGTGTGAGCTGCTGTATACCATATTTATTTTAATATAAAATCTCAATCCCTCAGTTTAACCCAAACAAAAACAAAGCCATCGGTTATCTCAGACTGCCAATGGACAGCCAAAACATTTAAAGGTAGGCTACTGTTTAATGTTACAACAGTGACACATTTCACACATGGCCCAGGCTGCAGTGGGTCTCCCTCTCTCTCTCTCTCTCTGCCCCTTTCTTCCTCCCTCCTGCTCCCCCTCTTTCCATAAACATGGTGCTTGAATGACAATGAGTGCTTTTGGAGCAAGGCTAAATGTGTTCTGACCCATGCTGATGAATAGCGTGTCTTTGTCAGCCCTCAGGACCCTGAGTCCATCGATCTGTTGGCGACTCCAATGGCACACTCTCAATCTCATAATAGCCTTGGAGGGAGAGATAGAGAGAGCGAGAGAGAGAGATAGAGAGAGAGAGAAAGAGTGAAGGAGGGAGTGAAAACAATACTCACTCCTCTTCAGCAGCTGTTGTAGACTTAGTCTCAGTCTTAGGCTCAGGACGGCAAAGAGTTACAACTACAGCCGGGTACCATTCAAAATCATATTTTTGTTCCAGGACCGACCTAACAGCTCCTGAACTGTCGCTAGTACCCTGGGCGCCACTACAAGTGGATATACACTTTATGTACAGAAGTCGGTAAACACACACACGCTTGCTCCAAGGTTCTTCCCAAATCAAGTGTGTTAATGAGTGGTGTGTTCTCTTTTCATGATGCCGTGTTAATAATCATGCGCAAGGTCTTTAAAGCACAGAGCAGTGCGGTTGCCTGGTTTGGAAATCAGAGCAATAGTGTTATCCACGATGCTATTCCCATCACTATTCCTGCTATCTTCCATGCTGATTTTGTTCCAGCATCTCTCCTGAATCCCAAACAGTGGTGCTGAGCCACGGAGCTAACAGAGCAGTCTGGATAATGTTCGCAGTAGGACAGGCCTTGTCAACACCTACACTCACACAGCAGCGGTGAAAAGCCCATGTAGGTTCAGAAGCAAGGCTCAGTACTCCCCCAGGCAACACAGATCTCTCAATTCCCAAGACAAAAATAAAAAAAAAGAAGGCAAGTGTCCGTAGGCTACTCGGACACTTGAAACCTGAATATTGCTGCCAAAGAGAAAGAGACATTTCTCCAGTCCATTCATAAGTGCACCATTATATTTTCTGTCCAATGTTTTAACACCATACTCGCCCACTGTCAAGTACTTGCCCATCTTTTCAGGGTCGTGGTGGGTGCAGAGCCTACCCGCAATCACTGGGCAGGGAGAACAGACACAGGGAGAACACACCACACACCTCACAGACAGTCACCCGGAGCAAACTCACGCAGACACAGGGAGAACACACCACACACCTCACTGACCGTCACCCGGAGGAAACCCACGTAGACACAGGGAGAACACACCACACTCCTCACAGACAGTCACCCGGAGCAAACCCACGCAGACACAGGGAGAACACACCACACACCTCACTGACCATCACCCGGAGGAAACCCACACAGACACAGGGAGAACACACCACACTCCTCACAGACAGTCACCCGGAGCAAACCCACGCAGACACAGGGAGAACACACCACACACCTCACTGACCGTCACCCGGAGGAAACCCACGCAGACACAGGGAGAACACACCACACACCTCACTGACCATCACCCGGAGGAAACCCACACAGACACAGGGAGAACACACCACACTCCTCACAGACAGTCACCCGGAGCAAACCCACGCAGACACAGGGAGAACACACCACACACCTCACTGACCGTCACCCGGAGGAAACCCACGCAGACACAGGGAGAACACACCACACTCCTCACAGACAGTCACCCGGAGCGGGACTCGAACCCACAACCTCCAGGTCCCTGGAGCTGTGTGACTACGACACTACCTGCTGCTCCACCAGAATATCCGAATCTCAAAATTAATAACTGAATACCTACCCAAGGAACGAATACCTGAATACTCAGGGCCAGCTCTAGTGGTAATAAAGTGGAGCAGCTGCTAATGACCAGTTCTGTCGGCAGAACAGTGATACACAATATCAGCAACTTTCTCTAATTACAGATGCCTTTTAACATATCAGCAGTGTTCAATCTTTGAGTCCTTAACCCTGGCTGATTTTATCAAACAAATGAAATTGTGCACGTACGCGTGCACGCACTCACACACACACTGTGCTGAATTTGCTTCACCCAAATGGGCCACCTGCTGCGCGAGGCCTGACATTCCAGAGGCCTCGCTGCAAGGGGCTTGAGGGTACACAGCTTAGCCCAAGACCACACGAAAAGGGGCACTCACACGCGAAGCGGTGTGGTAGACTCAGTTGTCTAAATCCACACAAACACACACACACACGTTAGCACTTTATTTTCTCCTGAAGAGCAACAAGGCAGAATTCTCACACTTCTGTCCATCCGAGCTGTCAACATCACTGCAGTGTGCTAGGGGTCAGCGTTTGAGGCTAATGTGCTCCAAGACCACAGACACGCAATCACCTAACCCCCGAGGTCACATCAGCATCAAAACATTGGGGTCTGAGCTGTGGCTATCCAATAGGAGAGCGAGCAGCCCCGGGGCCTCCACAGAGGAGCTAATGGGCTTAGGTGTGGAGGCCAGACTGGCCATGGCTGTGTTAAGCCTGTTTGGCCAGCTGTCTGTCTGTCTAAGTGCTACTTGAGATCAGAAGCAAGGGGCAAGGGATGAGTCGAAGAAGAGAGGGAGGGAGGAAGAGATGGAAAGAGGAAAAAAAACAGAGGGAAATGAGGGGGAAGAGGGTGTTTTACTGAGAAAACATTAAACACCCCCAACGACAATCCTCTGCGCTGCTTGCCGTCCATCTGCCTCTTTAACGGCTACTACTCCCTCCATCTCACTGTCTGCTTGAGTTCAGCCCAAAGCGTACGTGCTCTGTGCTGACCTGTTCCTCACATGGAATGGACGAAATGCCCTGGCTGACCCCTCCAACACCGCCAACCCCCCCACCCCCTCCCCAGCTGGCCAGGGCAACAGCAGCAAAACAAGCCACGTCCAGGCAGGAACAGAGTGTACTATTAGGTTGACTGCAGCACTGTTTGAGGTGAGAGAGAGAGAGAGAGAGAGGCAAAGAGAAGAGGACAGTCAGGGTCAAATGCTGTCCATCCTGACCTCTACACTGTATGTTAAATGCTCTAATTGTGATTTGCTGCAACATTAGCACGTGCTAAATCCACTGGTATTTGCAGACAGTGCATGTGGGTGATCTCACTGCCATTTGCCTGGAAACTATATTGTACTATTCTGCTAAAAATATCCATATGTAAACAGAATAGTGGAAAAAAAAAAACGTATTCACTGACCCTCTATATGGAAGTGTTGCTGTGAAAACACAGGCTTAATCATCAGTAAACACTGGAGTGTTTAGAGTTTAAGCTTTAGACTCCGAGGCTGTGAAATGCCTCGAGGATCAGGGTAAGAATTACGCAATGCCGCGTCAAACATCGTGAGCCGACTTTGTTCAGAAGGCACGTGAGTATTAGGACCCTCGCTGTCTGCTGTATTAGTCCACCAGATATGTTTAACTGTTAAAAATAATCCAAAATGTAACATTAACATATCTGTACTCTGACATATCTACACACTGCCCATCCAACACTAATACACACAGCAGCAAGTCCTGAGGGCTGTTAAAATGCACCATTCTGTCCTAAGTTTTGACCCCAGTGCGCTCACACTGCTGAACACACAACGCTGCCTCCTAATATTATATTATTCTTCCCTCATTCAGTGCAATAGCTATATTTTAACCCCTACAACTGTTCTCTACTGTAGTACCAAACTCCTACACACACACACACACACACCAACTTAATTCATGCATCTACAGGCTTGCTTCAATTACATCTCATTGTGCTTGTAGTGACAATAAAAATATCTATCTATCTATCTATCTATCTATCTAGTTGTTTAGTTTTGTAGCACTTGCGGTCTGCGTTTACTTTCATGCAGGGCTGGTTTTCCTAGGGCTGGACAATAATTCAATATCAATATTTATTGCAATATAAAATGTTTCAATAAAAACGATGTGATTTTTAAACACATTTTCAATATTTCAGTATATATTATTTACGGTTTAATATTTTTTTTAAATTTCTGGTTATAGTTTTTTATTTTTAGTTTGAAACTATAAACACTGACAAAGCCAAGAGGTTTATGTTTGATGGTGATGTCATGTTACTTGTTTGTTCTTGAATGTTTTACAGGTGATTTTATACTGTTCATATCAATATCTGAATTATATCGTATCAAACCAAATTAAGAAGTATATCGTGATATTAATTTTGACCATATCATCCAGCCCTATGCTATACTATACAATAATTTTAATTTAATTATATATTTATATAATTAATTTTTCATTTAATCTCCCAGCCCTATTTTGACCTGAAGCATTTGTGCTTATATTTTGAATTAGGTCATCCCTATAAATCAATATGCAGTTTATTATTTATTTTTTAATTATTTATTTGGCCTTTTTGTGGCACAAAGATAAAAACAAATAAAAAGGCAAATTAATCATGTCCTCAATCAAAATTAAATTCTCATGACAGCACACGGACCTAAACATGCTTAAGTGAAGTCTACACTGAGCTCCGCTTAAAACTGAAACACAGCCTGGTGAAATCTCTCATCTCCTCACCTTCCTCCGTCTCACAATGTATGTCCAGCAACAGCAGACGACGGAGGGCCACTTAACCTCCTGACCAAAACTTCCATAGGAAGAGGAACTTTCCTCTTCACTCTGCTGTGCTTCTCAAGTTGCTGCAGCTGTTAGCCATAGCCTTGAGTGTTTAAGGAGTCCACTTGTCATTCACATATAATGCCACAGGAGTTTCCTTACCCCCAACACTACATGTAGTGTAAAAGTGGGTAAGAAAATATAAATTGAGTGGTTCATAACTTTATACAGTTGTCTAAAATATAAAATAATTGAAATTTATCAGATATAAGCCGACCACAGTGGACAGTTAAACAATAACTGGCAGCTGACAGCATCCAAAATAAGCGGTTTTCTGTTTTATGACTTAATTTCACAGTCTTTGGACGATTAAAGGTTCTTTCATGCTCCACTGAGCTTACTACATAAAGTAACAGAAGCAGTAACTAAGAGTGTTTCCAAATCTGTTTATAATGTAGCTGTATGTAGGAGTAAACAGCTGCAGCTTGATTTCACTGCAGAGTTTGTAAAACTGGGGTAAGCAAAATTCTTAAAGGATGTACAGTTATATGAAATAATGAATGAATGCTGTGATGCAAATTCTGAATCTTACCTTAGTGTCTGTATTTGGCAGACAGATATTGACATAGGCTTACGGTGACCATATCAGTGAAATGTTTAACTTTGCGACCACTGAGGCAGCAGTGTTTACGCTGTCGTTGTGCTTATGAACACTTATCAGTGTGGGTTCATCTCCATCTGAAACAAAGGCAGTCCTGATTCATTCAGGAAAACGCGCTTCAGCTGAGAGTATAAATCAGGGTCCGGGCTCTTGCCGACTCCGCGAACACTTCAAAGAGGCTTCGCAGTCTAAACATTTGCAGAAATTTGTGGAATCCAACATGGCTAATTGCGCCGGTCCCGTGAGTGCGTTCGGCGCTATTAGTCAAACAGGCTGATGATACGGAGGCTTTTATCTGAGAGGAGAGCTATTTCTGAAGCGGGTGGGAGAGGGGGATTTCACTCCGTCTTTATTTACAACCCAACTTCCTGAACAGGCCACAGGAGAATGGACGGTGAGGCATGGGGCCAGTGAGAGAGAGTGAGAGAGAGGTGTGCATAAGCGAGACAGAGAGAAAAGTGTCAGAGTGAGAGAAAGGGACAGAGCAGGAGGGAGAGGGAGAGAGAGAGACTGAAATAGAGGGTGAGAGAGAGAGAGAGAGAGAGAGAGAGAGAGAGAGAGAGAGAGAAATTGAATTGGCATCTCCTCGTGCTATTCCAGGACGATACAGCAGACTGAAACAGGCCACAAATAAACTCACAAGTGAATATATATTACTTCAGGTTCCAAAGTTCTGTTCTCTGTGTAATCAGCAGAGACAGTAACTCTCCTCGGCTCTAAAGCCTGACAGACAGGCCGTTAGGCAGAGTAACAAGCCTTTCAGCATCATGAAAACACAGAACTGGGATTTAGGCAGCAATGTCCAAGCTCCCTTCAAGCCCAGACCTAGCTCCACATGATCATATATTAAATCCATTGACATCACACCCTCTTTCACACGTCATAAAGCCCCTGCAGCCTCCAACCAAAGCAGTGTTAAGAAACAATGGTAATTCCCGCTGCTCCAAAGAGGCTAATTGCGATTAAGGATCAAGAACATGTCAAAAATGTGCCATAAATACCCACATTTGAAAGGTTTTTAAGCTGGGTGTGTAGGTTTTGGAGCAGTAGCTAAGCTTTAAAGCAGCAGTGTATGTAAATGTTGCTGTTTTTTTTACATTTTTATTTATCATTTCCACCACTAAAAAGCAACAAGATATTAATGACACAGATTGTTTATTTTTGTAATTTTTTGCTTTATTAATGTAGCGTCGATACCCCTTGTTCCGGCCACTTGTAAATACAACATCAGAAATCTTAGCTAACTGTAAATAAATAGAAGGACTTTACACACTCAAATCAACATTTTTCAGGAGTCATATGTGTGTAGATTAATGTGAAAGACTTGCTTGACTTTGAAAGAAAATATGTTTTTAGATAAAAACGCTTTTGTTTATCTAAGTAGGTGCCAATACTGCTAAGATTACTAGCGCCCCCTAACTTCGGCCACCTCCCCTGCTTGTGACAGTCAAACGAGACCGTTGCTACCACATTCAGTGGTTTTCAGAGGTTCACAATGAGATTACGTTTGTCCTTTGTTGGTATCCGTACTCTATGTGTAAGGACTACAATGGCAGTATATTTTTCCCCTCAGAGAAAAGGAAGCTAACCGCTAAGCTAACTTTTACACTAAGGGAAATATCTGTCGCAAAATGGAAATGTGTTGTGTTCTACATGCAGTTTTGCACACAAAGAATTACAACACTGTTAGAGATACTTAAATATTGTTTAGGTATGTGACACCTCAAAAATAAGTGAAATAAGACAGTGTACACTGTTTAGAAGCACAGCTGGCGCTAACAGGCTAACACCACAGCAGATTTGTCAGCGAACTGAGGCTCAAAACACACATATTTAGAGGATAAAGCCATATACCTGTGAGCACAAAGTCGAGTAACGGATTTTCTAAGAATTATGTGTGTTTACAGCTTAATTCCTTTCTCTTTTAACCCAAACTCAACGCTAAACTGACACTGCAGTGGGCTACTGGGCTTGTGTTTTATCCCCCACCCATTTTCAGACCGAGACATTAGCAGTCATTGAGCACCCACAGCGCCCCCTACCTGTGGCTCTCTTAAATGCACATGAACATTTTAGCCGACTTTTAAAGACAAAGGACATAAATTTGACCCGCCACACACACGTCATAAGTACCGCCCTCATTTTAAGATACCGTCCAAATTTTTAAATACCGCGGTGTACGGGATTATCATTATATCGCCCAACCCTAGTTTCAGTACATGAAGAGGAAACAGTGAAGGAAATAACTCCTGTTTATTACATTATCATATCATGGAGACTAATATTCTGAAGTAGAGAAGGATGCCTCTCACAGGTCTCAAACAGGTCCTCTGACACAGAGCCGGACCTGGGACAGATGAAAAGAGGTCAACTGAGGGCTGGAGCTCCAGCAGGACAGAGTGTGTCCTCTCTTTCTCTTTAATTACATAACGGCTGCAGTGACAGGAAAAAAAACAGCCAACAACACACCACAAAAACAGTGACCAGAAAGGAGTAGCCTTTACGTAATCCTGTCCGGCTCGAGCGTTTTTATCCAGGCTAAGCAGCAGCGAGCAGTCCACACAAGAAGGAAGAACAGCAGCTGCTCAGAGAAGCAGGAGGATGATAGGGAACAGAGAGAGAGGGAGAGAGAGTCTTGTATTTCAGACCTGAAGCAGTCAACACCGCATAGAGGAAGACGAATGGCACTGTTGGAATTCTCTGTACACAACTACACAATAGTGCAGAGGCTCTGTCACCGGTGAAATCATGACCACTGAGTGACAGCCAATCACTCGTCCAATCACACGTAGCGTCACCGCTCTCCCTCCCCTGAGTTTTCAAGTGTTACACCTGTGTTTGTGGTATTTAAGTTGTGTTTATACACTGATGATTCAAAGTATCTTGATGATCTGTTCTCTGGTTTTGCCTCTCAATGTTTTGCCTTCAGTGTAGTGTACGGTTGCCATTTCCTGCCTCAGAGGTTGTGAGCTTAGCTGCGTTTATATCAAGTCTGATGTAATTCTTTAAAAATTCATCCACGGCTGAAGTGCCCTTGAGCAAGACACCTAACCCACAAACTGCTCCCAGACTGGCACGGTGTTTGGCAGCTGCTCCGGTTGTGTGTGTGTGTGTGGGTGTGTGAAAAAAATTGCTCACGAAAAAAGAGAAAGAAAATGAAAAACACGTAAAAAAAAAAAAAAGTAAGAAAAAGGTAAGAAAAAAGAAACAAGGCCAAATGATAAATCGGGAGACAGATGAGAAGGACGACAGAAGAAAAAAAACAGAAAGAAAAACAGAAAGAAGAAGAAAGGGAACTGTGTGATGAAGAATAAAGGAGGGTCTGTTTACGGTCTGTTGCCTCACTGACCCTCCTCATTCAGACCCAGTGTATTAAACCCCAGTAAAACCTCATCAGTTTCATCAATGCGACGAAGCCCATCACACTCTCAACCTTCTCTTCTGTCATCACTCTCTCTCATTAAACAAACCACAGCCATTGTCTTTGACTCCAGCTCGCTCTGTCTCAGACTCGAGAATGCCCAGAATGCAGCAGGAGGCTCTCAGGGAGGTCGGTCTCCCGCTGGACTGACCCCTACAAGGACTCCATCAGTGTGTTTGTGTGTGTGAGTGAACATTGCTCTTGACCCCCCTGAAGGCCAAACAAAGTGGAGGCTGAACTCTCCAGAGAGAATGTTATCTCTCCCTGTAGCTCCCAGGCCAACAAACAACCATCCTGTGCTCTCTCTCTCTCTCTCTCTCTCTCTCTCTCTCTCTCAACCCCTAAGGACATGTAGACTCTCTCTAAGTCAAATATTAAAAGGTATTCGTGCTCTGGGGATTGATATGATCTCCTTCAAGCAAGAACAGTGAGTAACTGCCAAATGAGCAATAATCAACCAGCTTTCATGTCATTTCCCTCTTTCCCCTGAAGCCACGACCCATATATCAGGACTGGGTGGAATCACATTGTATCATACTGTCTTAACATTTCCAAGCATCACATGGTACTCAGTTATATTGGCAAAGGTGGGAGTGCTTTATGAGTTTGTGTACCATGTGTTGCAGCTCCTGGAGCAGGCAGAGCAAGGTTTAATCAACCCAGGAAAGCTCGCTGAGCTCCCAGTGTCTTAATTAGACAGCGGTAGCTTTAAGAGCAAGTACAGCATGGTTTTGTCACCCCGCTGTAGCTCAAGGAGCAGGTACACGTTGATTAATTGGCCTGTATTATAAACAAAATCTATATACACTATCACTGGACATGAAATGAAAGAGCAAGGACGGCAGCCAGTGAGAAGGTTTCCTTCTGACAACGTCGTAAAGTCTTGTTTATTCCTGGAACGTGGAGTCCTCTGTGTTTAACAGGGCGGCACACTCTCCACAACCAGGATAATGGAGACAAACACGCCTCTGTACAGTGCATATCCACCTGTGGCTGGACTTACAGAAACGGGCCGGTCTTCACGGTCTTCACGTGGCTTCTGTTCAGCGCGTCCAGTCAGTGGACAATTGATGCTCTTTCACAAGCGATAAAACACAAGCAGTTAGAGATTTCAGCTCGTCCATGAGCTTCTGAATGAGAACATTCACAAACACCACATCCCACATTCTTCGTCTCATTAGCTCAGAGGAGGAAGCGCTCAGCTGGGCTTTATGTGTCACAATCCAGGCCAGTCCCACGCTCATTCAACTGTGGAGCTGGAACTTCAGGACGAAGCCACACTCAGAACTGGACTGACTACTGCGGGCCTAAACAGAAGCGCACTAATCCACACTTGAAAAACTAACACTGAGCATTAAGTGTTTTTTTTACACGGCTGTGAAGTACTGCAGTGTTGGGAGGGGGATTTGAGGCTGACGCTTTGCCGCAGCAACTGTTTAAAGACGATTATTGGAGAAGAGAGAAGAAAGAAGAAAGAAGGTCCGCGAGGAGAGAGACAGAGAAACAGAGATCACCACTATCACCAGCTAAGCTTCTTATTTATTGCATGTATGGATGACTGTAAACGTAAACAGCACTGCTCAAAAGTCAGAGACCATTCAGCATTTATTTACTTTACGGTCAGAACATTAGGAACACGTGTTATATGACAGAAAGGACACAGAAGCCCGGCGTCTCTGAGCTGCACCACAGCCTTAAAGAGATCGCAAACAGCTGTAAAAACTGACCAAGCAAAAACCCACTCAGATCTCTCCATCTCGCTTGTATCGATGCCGCCCCGATCACGTTATTCTTCATCATCTGAAGTTATTCGCAAAAGTGTAGTGGAAACACGACTCATTCCGCTTTTTTTCTGCCAAATTTTCTTTATTGCAGATGACATTTGTGAAATTATTAAATGGAAACCTGTGGTGTGTCACACAGAGAGAGAGAGAGAGAGAGAGAGAGAGAGAGAGAGAGAGAAGGGGGACGGGGTAAGTCAAAAGGATTTGGGTTTCTAAACCAAGGTCCCCTCCATTCTCAGACGAATCCAGGCCCATCCAGCACAGCGCTGGCATGAGATGGCACCAGTGCTCCTCTGGCCTAAGTAGTGATCCGGATGAGAAAAGCCTCCCGCCTCAAAGGATGCCCACAGCCCACGAGCGAGATGGATGCCAAGCAATTAAACGAAAACCCGCTCGTTCAACAGTCACGGTCTGGAACCGTTTTAATAAGCTGGAAACTATTTAGAAAATGGTTGATGGTTCAGATGCCGATGAGAAAACAAAGGGCTTCATTGTAGAAGGCAGAGCGCTCGGGTTTTCTTCGTCGATCAGCGCCGCTGCCAAGAAGCCCAAAAAGAGCAGGGCGACAAATCCAATAGCTGTCGACGCCGCTTTGGGTTTTCCGCCCCCCTATTTAAAGAGAAAAAGAGGGCGGAAAAAAAGACAGGGCATGAAACCGTTGCTGTTCGCGGTGAATGCCATGCCTGGAGGGGCTTTATGCATCAGACGTATCAGAATCAATTAACGATAACCCCACTAACCCGCCATGTCAAAGACTATGTAATTATGTCGTTACTCTGGCCCAGTCCAAGGTGCAGCACATTCCTGGACGGGGTGTGTTAGTTTACAAAGAGAAAGGGATTTCAAGAAGTCCCATGTTCTCTTAAGAGTCAGCTCAGTCACGGCCAGTAATTCCAGGCACACAGAGCCCGAGTGGGGTTTTCCACTGCATGGTACCTACTCCGCTCAGCTTTTTAGCTTTTCCACTTGGCACATTTGGTACCAAGAACTGGTTCTTATTTTATTACTTGCTTGTGTGTGGTTCCAAGCGAGCTGAGTGGGGATTAAAGCCCAATTTTTACTTCTGAGTGAACCGTACGGCCGTACGTGTCGCGTCGACGCAGACCTCAAAGACTGTGATCGGTCAGAAGTCAGACGGACATTTTTTTAAGTTCAACCGAAGAAGTACAGGAACATGAACTCCTCTTCTCCACACACAGACACGCAGACAGCAGCGCATTCATAGCAAGAGATTTCCGGAGACAGTCACACAGCTCCAGGGGCTTGGAGGTTGTGGGTTTGATTCCCACTCCGGGTGACTGCCTGTAATTTTGGTGTGTTCTCCCTGTGTCTGCGTGGGTTTCCTCCGGGTGCTCCGGTTTCCTCCCACAGTCCAAAAACACACGTTGATAGGTGGATTGGCGACTCAAAAGTGTCCGTAGGTGTGAATGTGTGTGTCTGTGTTGCCCTGTGAAGGACTGACGCCCCCTCCAGGGTGTATTCCCACCTTGCGCCCAATGATTCCAGGTAGGCTCTGGACCCACAACCTACTCCCTAAATAGTGCACTTTAAAGATTCATAAAAGTAACACCACTACATAGTGTAGAAGATGATGTTTGAGATTCAGCCCTAGTGGTGTGGCAGTGTAATTGCAGCGCGATGCCAACGCAGAAGTATAAGCGTGACGTGTACACATTGTAGAGCATTGTTTTGCCCGAGAGATCAGGGGTGGCACGGTGGCGCAGCAACTGGCGTTGTGGGTTTGAGTCCCGTTTGGTGTTTTCTCCGGGTGCTCCAGTTAAAACACCACAAGGATCAAACCCCACAGCAGCAGTCTCACCCTGACTAAACAGCCCTGTTCAGAGGAATCAGCACCTGTTCCTCAAACGACAATGAGCCGCTCACTGTTCACCCTGACCTGAGCGCACAGCAGTGAGGAGCAAGGAGCAGAGGCTCTGGTTTTAGCCGTTTTTGCTCCTTTCTCTTTCTTCTCTGTTCTCATTTTCTCCATTGTTACTCTATGATCTTATTTCTCTGCACTTGCTGTGTTTGTTTTGCTCCGTTTAAACCTTGTCTTTTGGCTCTTACACCTGTGAGACCACAATACACTGACTGAGTGGTTATACAGTGTTTGCGTTGGTGGGCTCCAGATCCTTAAATTAATTTGCACGTGCAATTTGCTTATTTGGTAACAGATTATTTAATTTAAAAAAATACCTAGTGTTCTTTTAAAGAATGGGTAATTTTGGGGGTACATCTTAGAAGAGACCAAGCTGCTTCAAACCATTTTTTACTACTGTACTAACACAGTTACACCATCACTGGACATCTGTGGGCACTGTCCGTCAATAACACAGAAACAAAACTAACCGACTGCAGGAATCTTTCGAAATCAACTGCAGAAATTCCCCCCACAGTTGCCACACGGAGCCAAGCTTCTCTTTCTAGTGCCACGCACTCAGGGCTGATGGGTGATCAGTGAAGGAGAGGTCAGTGTCCCCGGCTCAGGCCGAACATTCATCAACCTTAAAGTCCAGCGGTGGGAGAGCGTGGTGACAGACGCGTTTGATCTGGACCTTGGCGTTACGGAAATGTCAGAGAGACTGCCCTAGCTCAGGGCACATTCAGTTCTACAGGGACGCAAAATCCCTCCCTGTGCTCTCAACTTTGCCTTCCCTCTTTCTCTTGCTCTGTCCATCAGCGGCCCACTGTCTCTCCCTCCTCTCCAGCAGGACGTGACCTGTGCAGCCCGCTCTCGCTCCATAAATCACACACAAACACACTCTCCACAGCGAGGAGCTGAAAGTCTGCCCTCTTTAACCCTGCTTTCTCTTCATTTCTCTGCTGAGGCTGCTTTCCTCTCACACACACACACACACACACACACACACTCACAGGTGCACAGTGTTCTATGACAGCCCTGGGTTAAAGTAGCTGCTCGGTGCTGATGTGTCTGTCTCCATGGTGCAGCTGCAGGAGAGAGGGAACCTGTCTGGATGAGTGTGTACATGGGGGTAAAAGGCAAGCTTCCTCTTTTCCTCACACAAACACACACACACACACTCTCACATAGTGACGCACCAATATTATCAGCGTTGGCTGTAGCTGAACCAAATATTCAAGACTTGTTTGGTCCAAAACCCAAACAAAACAAGCAAAAATGCTGAAATTCTTACTCAATGTGCCACAGACTTTCCCCCAACAACACCCTGTTTTTAATGGGTGTGACTTTCTGGGTGTGTTTCAGCTGTTTTTGTCCAAGAGAGTCTCACCTTCACAACCACTGTCTGACCTCTGAGATCAGGGTTTAACTCTCACTAGAACTGCTCAGTGTTCACATCCTGTCTGTCCTTCATTAACACAGCTCTTACACACACATGGCGTTTCAGACCACTGCACTCTCATAGCCCTTTTCCAACAAACAAACTCTGGTTCTTGAACTGGTTCCGATCCTGATTCTTGGAACGCTGCTCTCCAGCGAAACAGCCCCCCAGCGCTTCCACCAGTTTTGATGGAAACCGAGGATACATCATCACCGGGGGAGGGGGGGGGGGTGCTGCAGAGTGCTCGGTTCCAGCGTCGCTGTGGCTGAATTCTGAGCCTGCACCAGAGATAAACGGGAAGAGCCAGGACGGAGTCATGTTTGAGTTCTGAGCCGTCTTGCGGAGCTCGTGAACAGTGGAGATGTCGCCCCAGAAAACACAAACACAGCTCGCTTTCCTGTCCTTTCCTTTACTTGTATAACGACTCCACTGTACGATTATGGTCTGTTAGGGACACCGTCAGGGTTCACACTCAAGAACCTACTGTTCTTTGGTTGCAGCTCAGAGAAAACACGTAGGAAACACTTCTTATGTTTTAAGTCTAAACCTAAACACTTCGTCTGAAAATGCAGACAAACACACACAGACACACGAAACACACAGACTAATCTCCAAGGAGCTGGTCCACAATGCCTCTCATGTTGCCTGGCAACCGAGAGAAAGCCCCTTAAAAGCCCTGTTCTCATGGCTAACAATGCCTAAAAGCAGAAACTGTGAGAGGCCTAAAGGTCCCATTCTCTTTTCTGTTTTTCATTTTAATCATCTGTTGTCGTATATTTGTCATGCTTTGTTCTGTTCTTGTGCTTTGTCCCATTCCTGTCATGTGTTTTTCTCTGTTTCTGCTCTGTGATCTTTAAGCCCAATTTATATTTCTGCATGGAACCTACGGCAACGTGTCGACACACACCCTACGGCTTAGCCTGACAAGCACCTACTCGGAAACGTAACTACAGGAACATGAACTCCTCTCGTCCTCACAGAGACCGTAGACAGCAGCAAATTCATAGCGAGAGATTTCCTCAGACATGGTGTGGACGTCAGGGATGAATAAAAATACTGAAAGAAAAGGAGAAAATGGGACCAAGCGAGAAAAACGTGACGGTTCCATATTTGTTTCTTTCCTGACACCTCATGTAAACTATGCTCTGTGTACTTTAAAGATTTATAAAAGTAATTCTACTACACCACTACACTGTGTACTGAATAGTGAAGAGTGAAGAGGAAGATTGGGCCCTAGTGTTGTGGTGGTGCAATTGCAGTGGGCCGCAAACATCATCGCAGAAGTATAAACACAACGGCGTAGACTCTGTTTTGTTTAATTGTGTTTAAGAACAGAGCCAGACTGTTGGCCAGAGCGCCACCTTAAAGTTAGTTCCCTTTAGTGTCTCATTACTATGTGTTCGGCCAACACACACATGCAAAATAAGGTTTACGGAATTATAATTTTGTTATATTTACCCTCTCTGAGCTACTGGGGGTTTCTTTCAACTCATGCTTAATGATGTTGTCTATTTAATCTAATATTAATTCCACCTTAAAGGCTAAGCACCAGCTCTATGAAAGTGTCAAACAAATAAATACAGTGGAATTTGAGTTCCTAACTTGTGTTTATTGATAGTCAGAAAACATGTTATTTCTGACTAATTCAAGGAATAAGGTTTAAAAGACCGTTTTTTTAAAAAAGACCCCCCCCCAACGGTGTTGGGAAACTCTAATAGGCGTCTTGCCTGTGACGTAGATGGTGGACAACAACTCTAGAAGCTGCACTTAATTTAATGCAAAATGACGAAAAGGTGTGTTGTTTTTGGCTGCAATCATTCAATGTACAGTGGGACACAAATGGCCCAAAGATCCCAAAATATCCAGAAAATGGACTAAATTTGTCAACTTTAAACGGGCACTTTGGAAAGGACCATCCGCTCACTCCGTTATATGTAGCTCATTTCACTGGCGCTTTTCCAACAATATGGGCATGTAAGGACACCAACGAAAGGTGTTCAAGAGCCTCTGTAACATGGAGGTAAACAGGGTAAGGACACTCACTTCGCCTGTTTTAGTTGGTGTTAGTTAACGTTAGCTTGACTCGCTAAACTCGGTGGCTCAGATTATACTCGGCTACGTAGCTGCATTACGGAGGTTTATAGAGTCGGATGAATTCGAGTTCGACTTCGATCACATTTACAAGAATAACGGTACCTCTACATTTGAGTTTAGCTTATTGCTAGGCTATTGTCATGAATAATGTTGGTTATTTAGCTAGATACTGTCATAACAGTCAGTCATAGCTGTATTTTACACCGCAATAATAGATACGGTTTATTAAACCTGAATTTGGCTTTTCATATATTCGTTCACAGCATCTCACACAGCTCAGTTATCAGAACACGGAGAAAGAAGAGAACTGCTACAGTTTCCCAGCATACATGTCCTGTCAGTTATCACCGTGCCCATTCTGATTCAAGGGACAAGCAGTGAGCATACACACTCAGACCCCTGCCCACCAAAGAAGTACAGAAACACGTGGTTAAAGCCCTGCTCTCTGCTCTTAATAACTGATGGATAAACTCCAGCGATGCAAAATAAACAGTCCCCCACCAGGTTTTAATCCAGTGATTACACTGAAGCGTACAGGGGGAAAGGTCTGTCTAGGTGGCCTCCCTGGAGGTCTGAAAAAAGCTTTCTCTGACGGTAATGTTTTTTACTTTGTTAGAACATGGAGTATCACGTGATATCAGTTAGAGACGAGGGAAAACAAGCTTTGAGGGCTTTCTGTGCCAGTGTGTGGTACTGAGAGGGCCTGAGACTGGGGCACACAGACTAGAATGATAATAATGACCATGAGAAATGTAATCTACGTCTAGGCGAGCCAGAGAGAGTACACCAAAGCAGACCCCTGACACGAACATTCATGAACACATAGTAATCTTTTGGAGAAGCGGATATTGATAAGCAAAAATATTGATCAAAATCCATTTCTATGATGAACGGAGTGCAATAACTTTATATAATTAGTGCTTTTCTGTCTAGTCCTGAGGAGGCAGCACTATGTCGCTGCAAGAAATGTCGCTGCGACACAGCTTCCGGACCCCAGGGTCCCGCCCCTTTGTGCACTGGACGATGAATGAATGAATAAATAATTAAATTACTGTGTCATGTTACCATTATCCAGTTTTGCTAAGAAATATTTAAAAATTCAAAGCTTAGCCACTGAAAAGACTTGCATACGCAAATTAAACCCCAATTTCCATATGGCCACAGTCTTTTGTGCTTTCAGAATACAACAAATCAATAACAGTCAGCATATATTTGGAAGGATTTTCACAAACAATAACACGTTTGTAGTATGTGGCACCATATGATCAGCCTGTATGACATGCCACTGTCTGTTCGCCCTATGGTTTGTACGTAATAAACAATGCATTTAAGACACAAAGATACAACAAAAATGCCTGAATCTGCTGAAGGTAGGTGTTATTCACAAAAAGGGCTTTGTGGAAGGAGCATAGGGTCAATATCCAGAATAATTGACCAAACCAAGCCTAGTCCGTTCATCTGATCCAGAGAGAAATGTCAGAGCGTCCGTAAAGCAGCCGCCTGAATGACACCGGCCTTTTAAACCTCTGAAGCTCCGAGTGGTTAAAGGATTACGAGACCACAGTAGCCCCTGAATTAGAGAAACGTCTGTGGAGCGACACACTACTCTGACGACTCTTTAGGTCAACTCTGTCCTCAGTGACCTCTGACGCCAAACACACCTGACCGACTGGAGCTTAGGAGCCGCCAACGTGAGACACTGTCATGGTCAAGACCATACTCCATCCAACGGTGATGAAGTTCATTGATAATGTACACGTTTCAACTGTACAATTTCACACAGCCACTCTTCCTACCAACATGGACAGTGGGAGGAAAGCAGGACGACTGGATTAAACCAATGCAGACACAGGGAGACGAAAGGAAAATATGTTACAATATTTATTAATTCATTATCTGTAAGCGCTTATCCAGTTCAGGGCGCAAGGCAGGAATACACCCTGGAGGGGGCGCCAGTCCTTCACAGGGTAACAATGACACACACACACATTCACTCACACACTCACACCTACGGACACTTTTGAGTCGCCAATCCACCTACCAACATGTGTTTTTGGACTTTGGGATGAAACCGGAGCACCCGGAGGAAACCCACGCAGACACAGGGAGAACACACCAACTCCTCACAGACAGTCACCCGGAGGAAACCCACGCAGACACAGAGAGAACACACCACACTCCTCACAGACAGTCACCCGGAGGAAACTCACGCAGACACAGGGAGAACACACCAACTCCTCACAGACAGTCACCCGGAGGAAACCCACGCAGACACAGAGAGAACACACCACACTTCTCACAGACAGTCACCCGGAGCGGGAATCGAACCCACAACCTCCAGGCCCCTGGAGCTGTGTGACTGTGACACTACCTGCTGCGAATCTGACTCACAGGTCTTTGCCATAGAGCTGGAGCTGTTGCTCTTCACGATATTGAGCTATTTTAGCGTTGTCATAGACTGGTCAGGAAATATGACGTGAAATGATAGGTTAAATTCTTCTTCCACACCCACTGTCTTTGATTTTATCTCAAGTCAGAAGGCGCTTTACTGGAGAAAAAAATTAAGTCCCAACACTTTGATTAAAGGTTATGAAGAAGCAATAAATTAGGATTTTAAAAGATACAATGATATTTTTATATAATTATTAACCACATACTTTAGACTTGGGTATGTCTCGAATGCAAAATAATGTCTAAAACTATGAAATATACTGAGAAAAGGGAGCTTCTTTTTCACTTTTGTGGCTACTGGGCAATGTTCCCGCGGACTGCGCTGATGCACTGGGTGAACTTTCTAGCAGCCGCTGATGGCAGAGGCACAGCCAATCAAAATACATTGCTGAGAGATAATACACACGTAGCAGTATGCATTTAGCCAATCAGTGTCCTCGAAATTGACGCCTTCAGGGAGCTTCATCTATCACCCCAGGAAGAGGCACAGGCAGCAGAATCCAAATTCAATAAGATCTCTACCTTCTCCAAAATCCGTATGAGAGGAGACCTTTGGTGAAGCACCTTCAGGTCAAAGACCTCTGTCCAGATACACACACACGAGCACACACACACACACACACACACACACACACACAGAGCGCTGTTTTCCTTTTTAAAAAGTTAAAATAACTGTATTGGGCTGGTTGTTAAAACTGACAGAGGCACAAAGCCCCACCCAGAATAACTTTTCACCATCCACCACAGGATTAAGCAAAATCAACTGTATTTAATACGACATCAGACACCAAGCAACAAGATGCCATTTTGATATCAGGCTGAGTTCCTGTAATTCATCCAGCATCAAGAGAGTAGTTTCCTCCACGTGGCCTTGAGATGTTAACAGGGCCTTGGGGAGGACAGACAACTCGTTACTAAATTCTGTTCAGCAGAGACCGGAAGCGTGTGTGTGTGTGTGTGTGTGCACTCGGTTTGTTAACCACTGTTACGGGAGCAGAGGAAACAAGCGAGGGCGGGAGGTCAACAAAGAACTTAATCTAATAAACAACATCCACAACAGTCGGCCGTTTGTGTGGCATCGGCGTGGGCCTTCTGCCGCACCAATCACCTTCCCCTAATGACTGTGATGTAAACAAAATTAGCCACTCATTTGAAAACAAGCTGCACATGGAAAAAAGGAGGGGGAGGAGCAAAGGAGGGAGAAAGAAAAAACAAATAACAAAAAATCCCATACGCACAGGCGAACACAACCCAGAGGAACAGAGCGCTCCAGTCCGGATGAATGACCTGCGTACGCAGAGTGAAAACATGAATGCCGCACAATGCTGCGGCCCCCAGCTCCATCAAACACAAAGCTGACTCTGTATTCCCACCCGCTCTTGGCACCGAACCACTGCGCCCCCACCACCCCTTCCTCTGTCCACAGCACAGTGGCTGGAAGGCACACATCTGGGGCTGGGCTTTTGACGTTTACGGGAATGTCTGTATAAACACTGGGGTTCAGCATGTACTGCTAATGGCTGCCACTCAGGTCCAGGCTGGTGCACAAGCTCGGAAATATATAAATAAATAAATCAAATAAAGACACCCTCCTAAGACCTGGACCACCAACGCTCCATGGGAGATGTTTCTGATTAAAAAAGAGATGCTGAAGCTGGTGGACAGTTACAAGCCAACCCTGTGCTCCCCATTCAGAGCCACCCTAAAGCTCCGTGTGTTATGAAGGACACATTTACTACGTGAGCGGTTTGAGTGACATCACAAGAATAAAATAAAGATGTATGACACGTCGTATTTATTGAAAACCATAGGCACATCCTCGTTTATCATTTTAAAAAGCTCTCGGTGTCGCTCTGTGAGGGTTCCCTGTGAAGTAGACAAGCTGTTCATCCAATCCAAACGGATTAAGTCTGACATAAAGCAAATCAGGGGGAAAGGAATTTCCAAACAAGCTTATTTACAAGTGCGTGCATGTCGAGGTGCCTTGTGCGCAATGCAAATAGTATTGGGTTTGAAGGAAGTCAACAGAAGGCGCAGCAGGAAACGTGGCCTGCTGTTGAAAAACAAGGTGACGTGTTCAAGTCTCAGCATCGTCAGCTTCGGTCGACGTGGCACATCTGATTGAGATGAGGAACAGTTTGCTGCATCAGTTTGGTCAAAGGAAAGTCTTCTCTTGCTAAAAAAAACTAAATTTGGAGCAATGGGAACACACAGAAGTGTCAAATATAACTTTAAAGACCACCCTCCAGTGTTTCAAAAACAGCCTCAGACAGGGGGATCCAGAAAGCCAGGGTTTTTGATGTCATAAACCTAAATAACCTATCGAATTCCAGGGTGGGGCAACTGAAAGTGGTGTTCTCTTTTGGACGGCTTTGACGTTTTAGCTTCTTCTGAAATCAGTGTCACCAATTGGGAGTTTGTCCCTAGGAAGTGTTTACAACAGGTACCGGAACATGGCGGTCAGGAGCTGATTGTATTCAGCATTTAAAAGAGCATTTAGTGAGGTCACGTACTGGTCGCAACTGCCACTTCAGCTCATTCCAAATGTACTGGATGGAGATCCATCACTCCAGAAACATCCTCTCCAGCCCACACCTGGCACTGAGTGCAGTCACATGTTGAGGCTCATGTGCAGCCGCTCCAGAGACTGTTCATATATAAGCATCACTTTTTATATTAAATATTTTAATGAATCTGCAAGAAATGATAAACAACAGGACCCTGGCTGTTCAGATTTTTTAAATCACTTCACTAATGTGCATGTGCAAATTAATTTGGAGATCTGGAGCCTGCCAACCCACACACTGTGAAACAAGACCACCCAGTCAGATTTGTAGGCTGCTAAAGTCAGAAAGCATGGGATAAATCGTGTCATTCTAATTTTGCTCTGCTTATTACATAGAGTCCAGACACTTTAGAATTGCCCCACCCCCTCATCTGACTCTCTCCAATCACAGCGCTGGACCCATGTTTATGTGAGTGCGCAAAGGTGAGGTTAAGCAGACACAACGAGCGCTGTGACATTGAGTAAAAACTGAGAAAACCGAGCAAAAACGGCTAAAAAACAGCTTCTGCTCCTCGCTTCTCACTGCTGTGCTCTTGGGGTCGGGGTGAACAGCGAGAGGCTCATTATCATTTAAATGAACAGGTGCTGAAACTGGTCGTGCCGAACAAGGTAATTTAGAACGCTGCTGTGCGGTTTGGTCCTTGTGGTATTTTGACCTAAGGAGGTCACAGATGTTTCATACTTTGTTCCCATGTTCACATTGCTGTAAAGAACAGATTGAGAAGAGACTACCGTGTTTATCAGTAGCCCTGACACACACACACACACACACACACACACACACACACACTTAACTGTATTTAGTAATTGGTGATGGCGGGGGGATTTTCAAAGGCCTTGTGGTGTGTTTACCAGCCTGTGTGTTCTCCCTCCTCTCCCTCCTCAGACACAAGTGGCAGGAGAGATGAAAGGCAGGCTAATGCACCTCCGCCTCCGCCCTTCCATCAGCTACGGTTCTCCACCCTGCCTCCGCAGCCTCTGAGGGCCATGAGAGCCACACAACAAGTGCAGCAGCCAGACGCTACAGTCTACACAAGCCTCACAATGTTCTCCAGCCAGGTTTGTACTAACTTAAGGTTTCAGCCTTTTTTTAAAAGAACAGTTTGCCATCAAACCCGTAGCCTGTGAGGAATGAAAGCTGGTGGGGATAACAGTGCCAAGCTAATTAGTGCATACTCCATTCCTTCATTTTGTAGTTTCCAGCGTTTGCCCTCTGCGTCTGTAACAGCTTCTCCTCTTCAGGGAAGGCCTTACACGAGATGCAGGAACACTGCTGTAAATATTTGATGGCATTACTGAGGTCAAGAGACCGCTCACAGCTCGTCCTGATTTTAGTTAAACGGTGCATTACCAGCTCAACGTTGGAGGGCTTTGTACCCCTGTAGCGGACGTTCCGCTTTGGAAATACTGAGCTGCCACTCTTGTGCAGCAGCTGCGGGGCGTCCCTTTTGGTTTCAGCCATTCTGACAGAGATTGTACACGCTGATTTTGAACAATGTACACAGTATGAAATTAGTGCGATCCATTATACAGCCTCTGTGCTGAAAGAGTGCTCTGTGGCTGAAGACTGAAAGGCTCCTCCTTCATCTTCACCAGCCATTCCCAATCACATTAAGGGAATGTGCTGTATAAACAGGGTGACAATCAGACCACACACACACACACACACACACACACAAACAGAGAGAGGAAGTGAAGGAGTTCTTACGCACATTTGGCGTGCCTTTCACTCAGCACAGGCGCTGGACACTCTACAAATGTCTGACTCTATACAGTGAACACTTCGCAGGACTGAACAAGTCATCATTCATTCATTCATTTTCTGTAACCACTTCATCCTGTTTAGGGCTGCAGTTGGTCTGAGATCTACCAGAAATCACAGGGCAAAAGGCAGGAGCACAGCCCCAGACAGTCCAATACAGGTCAACATATGCCCACCTAGTCACGCGCACACACACACACACACCAAGTCCCGGACATCACTGATATACTAATGGATCCAGAAATCTCAATTTTAACGGAAAGTTCAGTTCACCCCCAGTGATGCTTCACTCGTCTGGAGACAGTCTGGGAGCCCAAGAGAGCGCAACTGGGCCTCCATCTCTGTTCCACCGAAGTGGTACTGAACCGGTTCACCCACTTCTTTTTCATGCGTTCACACGGACCCCGAAACGTTCCCAGCTAGAACCAAAGAAAAGTGATGTTATTAATCACGATTAATTATTTCAATTTTCTGACGCCACAACGCACCCTTCTTCAGGTTCTAATGGAACAGGAGCCCCATTTCTGACTGAGCTGAGGCTGGAGGAAGCTGAGAAGCGGCAGCGTGAGCTGGAAGCACAGAGATGGATGGCACATCTCACCCTGGCAAACCTCGCCAGCCTGGTGCGCCAACTGGTGATTCCTACACGAGACGAGGCCAGCCAAGGAGTCACTCGCCCACCGGCGCAGAGCGTGACAGAGAGAGAGAGAGAGAGAGAGAGAGAGAGAGAGAAGAGGGAGAGAGAGAGAGAGAGGGAGGGAGAGGGAGAGAGAGAGAGAGAGAGAGAGAGAGGAGAGAGAGAGAGAGAGGGAGAGAGAGAGAGAGAGAGAGAGGAGAGAGAGAGAGAGAGAGAGAGGGAGAGAGAGGGAGAGAGAGGGAGGGAGAGAGAGAGAGAGAGAGAGAGAGAGAGAAGAGGGGAGAGAGAGAGAGAGGGAGAGGGAGAGAGAGAGAGAGAAGAGGAGAGAGAGAGGGAGGGAGAGGGAGAGAGAGAGAGAGAGAGAGAGAGAGAGAGAGAGAGAGAGAGAGGGAGAGAGAGAGAGAGAGAGAGAGAAGGAGAGAGAGAGAGAGGGAGAGAGAGGGAGAGAGAGGGAGGGAGAGAGAGAGAGAGAGAGAGAGAGAGAGAGAGAGAAGAGGGAGAGAGAGAGAGAGGGAGAGGGAGAAGAGAGAGAGAGAGAGAGAGAGAGGGAGGGAGAGAGAGAGAGAGAGAGAGAGAGAGGGAGGAGGAGGGGAGAGGAGAGAGAGAGGAGAGAGAGGGAGAGGGAGAGAGAGAGAGAGGGAAAGAGAGAGGAGAGAGAGACAGAGAGAGGGAGAGAGGGAGAGAAAGAATGGGAGAGTGGGAGAGAGAGAGGAGAGAAAGGAGAGGGAAAAGAGAGAGAGTGAAAGACAGAAAGAGACAGACAGACACACAGAGAGAGAAAGAAAGAGAGAGAGAGACACTGACACACAGGGGGGGGAGAAAAAGCATGAAAGATAGAATGAAAGTGTAAGACAAGGACAGAGGAGATAGAAAGTGAGAGAGTACTGAGGGGGTAAAGAGAGAAATATAGAAATGAAGGAGAAGAAAAAGAGTGAGAGACAGAGAGAGGGTAAAAAATGAATGAGTGTCATGAAGATGACAAACAGAGGAGCTACAGGAAAAGCAACAGGCGGCTGAAGAAAGATCAAAGTAAAAGGAAGAAAGCAAGGGAGATGAAGGAAGAGAGGAGGGGAAGAAATGAGAGGAGAGTGAGAGATAGAGTAAAGAGAGAGAGAGAGAGAGAGTTGAAATTTAAAATAGACCATTCGCTTTAAACACAATGAAGATGTTTTAGGACTTTGTTTTAACCAACGTGTGAGAGTGTGTGAGAACGGCTCGACTTTTTAGGTTCTCGTACGTTCACACACACACACACACACACACACACACACACACACACACACGGCGGATGTTGTAAGTGGTAAAATGTGTGGGAGCAGAGCTCTGA